>NC_092644.1:36525410-36825410 GCF_039555335.1 Amphiura filiformis | reverse complement strand
TGGTACAGTAATGAGATTTATACATTGACCTTGGCTATAGCCGGGGCCTATGGGGTCCTCACAGATTTGGGGTCAAAGGTCATTAAGGTGGTATTTCCAGCACATAACCAAATACCTTCAAAATGCTTCTTTTCCTACAGATTCTATGGTACAGAGATGCGACTGACACATATGCATTGACATTAGTTGGTGTCTATGGGGTCCTCACAGATTTTGAGTTCAAGGTCATACAGGGGACAAAAATGGTTGATTACTGAAAATCACTTTAAAATTCAATATTTTCTGCATATTACGTGCTGTGATCATCCGAATAATGCCAAAAGGGCTCTAGCATTATGTTCATATACGATTGTAATCAGATTTGGCTTAAACATGGAGGAGGGGTCTGTTTTAGAATCAAAAGGGGTAAAATTCTAAAACTTGTCCGATTGAAATGAAAATTAGTATATGTGATCTTGATATGATTCACTATATATTGGAGGTCATGTCAAGGTCAGCAGAGGTCAACCAAAGGTCAAAAGGGGTCAAGTTCTAAAGTTTGTCCAATTTAAATGAAAATTAGTGTATGTGATCTTGATATGATTCAAAATATAATGGATGTCATTTCAAGGTCACCAGAGGTCAACCAAAGGTCAAAAGGGGTCAAATTGCTAAGTTTGTTCAATTTGCATGGAAATTAGTATACGTTATGTGGATATGATGCAAAATATGTGGTGAAGGTCATTTCCAGGTCATCAGAGGTCATTTCAAGGTCACGGCTAGACTTCGCAGCCTTACTAAGGATGCAATATATCTAGTTGTCATTGTATTTTGTTCAAGATGTATCTTCATTCCACTTTGCCTTCATTCATAGATTATTTGTACAAAGATTACTGAAAAGATGTACATGTAAAACGATTTACATGTAGGCCTAAACTCGAATGCCATCATGCATCGGGATAGGCCTCCGTACGCACGGCACTAGGCCGGCTAGGCGGCCGGCGGTCCAAGACTAGTCTCGCACTGTTTGTTTTTAAGCTTACCATGTCAGTATTGCTCTGAATCTGACTGTGTTGGTTTAAAACATATTCCTGCGCTAGAACTGGTAACAATTCAAATTAAACAGCTGAAATCGTGAATCTTCTTCAGCAGTAGCAGTCCACTCCAGCTTGATTTATATTTCGCCATTTTTGTGTTGTCGTTTCTCGGCAGTGACAAAATAGGGCCTACTCTCATAGTCAATGTCGACGTTCAATGTTATTGTTATGTTTTATGGACTGCGACATGGGTATGCTGCTATCCGTAAATAGTAAATATCCAGAAGTACTATTTACGGCTTGAAGGTACTATTTACGGACGTAAATAGTACTTTTTGCACTTCCTCACAGAATAGTGTGTTTATTTTTGATCATGTGACACACTTTTAACCAATCAATGAACAAGAATCTATGAATGAAGGATATAAAGACAAACTATTATTGTCTCCGTATACAGTTGGGCCCAGAAGATATACAACTGAACAGTTATTGTCTTCGTATACAACCGGGACCAGAAGATATACAAACAGTTATTGTCTCCGTATACAGCCGAGCCCAGAAGATAGACAAACTGTTTTTGTCTTCGTATACATGGTATACCGTCGGGTCCAGGAGATAGACAAACTGTTTTTTCTACGTGTGCATCCGGGCCCAGACGATAGACAAAGTGTTATTGCCTTCGTAGTGCCGGGCCCCAGAAGATATACAAACTGTTATTGTCTCCGTATGCAGCCGGGCCCATAGAGAAACTGATATTATTGTCTCCGTATACATGGTATACAGCAGGGCCCTAAGATATACAAACTGTTATTATCTCCGTATACAGCCGGGCTCATAGACAAACTGTTCAAGGGCCCATAGACAAAGTTGTCTCCGTATACAGCCGGGCCTTATTTCCTCCGTATACAGCCGGGCCCATAGACAAACCGTTCAAGTAGTCTCCGTATACAGCCGAGCCCAGAAGATAGATACACTGTTATTTGTCTATAAAATAGACAAACTGTTATTTTTTCCGTTTACAGCTGTAAGTCACTAAATCCAAGCACTAAAATTATGTATAAGACTGTAACCAAAGTGATTTTGATAGACATAAAATCTACCGAAATATCGCAAAGGTTTCAGATCCCCTCATTTAAGCAAAACATAAATACAAAAATGACTGCGACAACTGTAGCCTGGGGGCTTGGTTCTTATTTATCCCGGTACTTTGTTTTGGGGTTTGCGAATCCCATCTTGAGCCTATCTTGACATTTGGGTTGAAAATCATTATTAGGTTTCATCCTTAATATATTAATATTTAAGCTTGGAGCTCTAGGTCTGGGCAGTTTTGGAATGGAACAGATTGTGGTGAGAACATGTGTATTACGTGTATACATGATTCTTTAGGGAGCGAGCGATCTTTAAAAAAAACGAGCTCGGAGACAAATAACCATTGCATATACTAATAGTAAAAACTTCAGCTTCTTTAATAATTATAGTTTTAATTCCACACAAATATAATATTCAAATAGGTACAAACATACTTAGTATTAGATACGTGGTTCTTGAGACATATCTTGGTCATATTATGACGTTTTGACTTGAAATGGCAAAGACCTGTAATAGCGGCAGTGAATCGAGATGACGTTTAATTTTCCCTGCAGTCCAATCTCGTCAGATTGACGTCACACTATTACTTCCTCGCCTGTTTGTTTACCGCACTTCCCAATATTGCGGCTATTCCTGTTGAAATCCATACACCCTCTATGGAAGATATATCCTTAATCTTCCACACAGGGGGTGTAGATTTCAAATGGAGTCACTCATTCAGGTTTACCCCATTTGAAATTCACACTCCCTGTTTGGATGATAATGTCATGTCTTCCATAGGGGGTGTATGGATTTCAACAGGACTAGCCCATATTTTCATCCATCCACACCAGGCAATAGCATTAAGGAATTCCTGGAAACACCAGGCCTTCCCCCTTTTCCCCCTTTGAAAATTCACCTTGCAACAGTATGTCAGTATTGCGTGAAATGTCAAAGGCAACATTAGAAAATGTTGATATGAAAGACGATTCGTTATAATCGGGGCCTAGATTTGGTTTAACTATATGACATGGTATCATTACAGACGGTATAGATTCAACTGTTTACAACCTTTTCTGAAAAAAAAAGTCTGAATTTTACAATTTTTTGTGATACATTTTAAAAATGGACGTAACCATGGGAAAAGGAATTTGAAATAAGCTTATAGCATTGGGTCAGTGGCTCTTTAAATATATGATTTTGTGGAAAATTGAAAAATTATCTGAGAAGACAGGTTTGAATGGGTATGTCAATAGCCGAGCGTATACAGTATTTACTTAAATTACAACGTCGCTAACGTAAGCAATTAATATCTGGCCAATGGACATGACATGTTAACTTGAATAGAACGACATCGTTTATTGGTTGAAAACAATCGCTCTTTGTAAGCATCTGAAGTAGCAAATCAGTTTTTAATTGTGGATTGGTGCATGAATGTGCCATGATGGAAGCATTGGATAACGGCAAAAGGCACATCGATATTTTAGTTCTCCCGATGTAGCTACACATTCCATGCAACACGCTAGAGTTTCAATGAGTTTATTAAGAGTTTGCATCTGAAGTTATAATGTGCCTTGAAATGCTATCTCAAAAAACGGCGTTTGTCTTAATGTCCTTTCCCTGCCAGTTTCCCGCCTTTTTCTGGGAATATTCAATCACGACCCATCACGTATCGCGAATTGTATTTCAGGTCATTCACCATATTTTTGTAGTTCCTTATGAATTGTCCCTACGCATTTCATGGAGATGAAGTTTTGATGTCATTGTCGGGAGAGATGACGTGTAGACTACTTACAACCGCCAGTCCGACACAACACTTTATTTTGTATTGTCGGCAATGTCAGTAATCTTTTTTTTCCGATTGGCGCACCCAAAATGATAGTCGAACTATTATGAATATTGACGGGAAGTTTTGTCGCGACGATGAATTTTGCCGTGGAATTTATATTCTTCCTTCTACCATCTCTACATTGCACAGTCCAGTAGAATATTACAAATATTTTATGTTTTACATGCACCGACTGCAAAATTAAAACTAGGTATACACTTAATGTTGTTATGCATATTTTTTTAACATAATGTTACCGTTCGCCACGAATGATCCGTATCAAAAGTCGGCCTCCGGTCAGTTTTGTTTTATTTCGTGTTTGGAAAATATATACTCGTATCATAAGCTTTAAAATGATATTTCATTTGACTCCCAACGATATCCAGAAGCGGAGTTATGGTTTGTTTAAATTTGCTCCTTCAGTAAAAGGGTACCTTATTTCGGTGCTACATGTCTTTTTTTGTGTTCTACTTTGTATTCCACCACTTGAACAGGATTTAGCCAATGCAAACAAAAACTATAGCTTTTAGAATTCTATACATAGGTAGAAGCTTATTATCCTCTTCAACAATAGGATTAATGATTGGTTTAAATCAAAAGTACAGAAATAAATCAAATACTGGAACTTAAGTTTAGTTATCCGAAACCATCGGACATCATCAGGTGACTGAATTAGGTCGATTGGTAGCTATTGGTCACGTGAGAGATGGCGATCAATTCCTTTCAGTGCCTGGTCCCACGCGTATTTCTGTACTTTTGATGTATCAACTGGATGAATAATCTATACCAAGAGATTGGTTTAAATCATTAAACACTGGCACTACCAAAAATGAGATACATGTAGCATCAACTTGAAGTGCCTATGAATGTGAACCTTTATGCACATTTTGCACTGTAACACAGAATAGGCTACAATTGGCGGAATTTATGGCTCATTTGTGGCGTGCGGTCACATATTTCATGCATTTCTCGATGTTTATTGGTCAGATATTTAACGAAAAATGTTCATATTATCTGAATGATCTGAGACCGATATAAAATCATAGAATGGTGGATCGTGGTACATTTAGGAGAAAATGTCTACCGCATAGTATATCGGCACGTCCATAAACCAGGAGACGGTTTACCCCATTTACAAATAATGTCTCATATATAATTAACCAATTATATAAAACAATATAAAATCATATTATATCAAAATTATTAGCTGCACATTACAAAATAGTTCAATTATCTGTTTACATTCTTTACATTTAATTCATTTATGTGTGTGAATAGATAAGATTTAAACAACAATAACTGGACACTCCTACGTTTTGATATTCAGCATACATCGAATAAAATAGAATGTTATCTGCGAATAACCTTTCGAATGATTATGGTGAGATTGATTTAATCGTGTTTTGATACGCCCGATTAAACTTGTAATTAAATAGGGCTTAATTAAGCAATCGTGGTGTTTGGACGCAAAAATACTATAGGTCATTGGTTTATAAAGAAGTCAAATTACTCCAGATAGAAAGTCTTCGGCTTGAGGCTTTTAAGAAAAAGAAATAGGCTTTTAACAGACAGGTTAAAAGAATGTGGGTTAGGCGACTGAAATTGGTAAATTGTGCAGTAAGCCGGCATAAGTTGCCATCTTCGTGAACTCTGTGCGTCTATCGTTACTTCGTGAAGAAATAAGTCAAATTAATCGAGAAGTAAGAAAATGAGTCCAAATTTAGGAGAAATACTTTTCATTTCCGCCATGAAAATGGTGATGCCGTTTTTGCATTGGAAAATACATAATACCGCTGCAGTGCCGAATTGAGCGCGTAATTTAGCTCAATACCGCACGAATGAGTTCAAGATTGGTTTGGCCTCAATTACGGTATTTGTGGCGTAGTGTGTGTCGTCCGATGGGAGGGGCACCGGGACTGATTGAGAGGGCACTGGGATTGATTGGGGGTACCGAACGATGGGATGACGTGCCCATGTCCTTATGATGCTACGCCACTATCCGGAAACAGTTTTGTAAAGATTGTCTTTATATTGGATTGTCATTCATGACTGCTGGAAGAATCTATCCACATCTTGTAGGACTCTTTTAGTTAATGGTAACATATCCTACTCGATTGCTGTGAATGTATAGCCTATACATTTAAAAACGATATATCTAAATCACGCTGAGATTAATTTAGCGTAAGGTGACTAATTACAATTATTGCATATCAATTTTTAAGTACTCTTTGAGCAAAGTCATTGTTCATTTAATATACAACCGTATGACAAAACAGGCGAAACTAGTAACTTTTCACACAAGATTTGCAATTTAAAGAGAATTGGTCACTGTTCATTGAAATGAAGCTACTATATGGATAATATAAGTGTGCTCTTTCATTTAATGACATGAAATCTGAAAAATATTGTAAGGATCACTCGGTTTTTTTACTTTTAAAACCTACATTTTGGTCAAAAATTGCCCTTGAATAGGTCGTTTTCAACAGATTTACCACATTCGCCTTGCTTTAAACATTGGATTGCGTTATCTGTTGTCGTAATGAAAAAAAAAGTATTTTTTAGGGGAAGTGTTAGCTTTCGTTCGATATTAAAAAAATCTGATTGGATGAAGGGAACATTCGGGGTTTGACAAAAACCAATCACAGATGTCGTATTTTCAACTAGTCACCAGCTAGAAGCTCATACAGCTCTTATGATACTATGCACTCAACTGTGTAGTGTAAACAAAGACTTTGTAGAGACAATTCACTGCTTGGAAGTTCTTGGACGAAATTGGGTACTCACAGCTCAGGTGTATCGAGGTGGAAACTGTGCATAGATGCGGTCATAATAAGAGAGAATCGGTTTGTAGCCAAACCTTTGCATAATACGTTGTTCTTGTTAATAATAATTATTATGAATCATTTTATTTTCATCATGTGTTATTATTATTATTATTATTATTATTATTATTATTATTATTATTATTATTATTATTATTATTATTATTGTCCTATGGACGCAATAAGTAGACCAAACACAACGACGATTGCCGGAGCCGGATCTTTACCATCCGAATCTTTTATTTCCTTTCATTTACACAGTTGATCAAGTGTCAACTGTGTTCTTCATACTTAATTTAATATCACCTCAGACAGCTACATCATCTGAGATTCTTACATTGTATTAGATATTAATTCAGATTTCCAAACAGCCTAATTTGGAACGGACATTTAAATATAAAACAATCACTCATTTCCCGGAATTAGGACAACCCAATTCAATTTTCAAACAGCCTAATTTGAAACGGGCATTTAACTACCCAGTTAACCTTTTGTCATGAAATGAGATGACCCAAATTAATTTCCAAACAGCCTAATTTGGAATGAACATTAAATATTAAGTATGAGAAAACATTCCCAATGACTTGCCCAAATGCAGCAATTTATCTCCATTTTGATTCATATATTGGACAAAATGGTAAAAAGCAAAAGAAACAATGCCATTTAATATCATATTTTTCATAAGGGGAGTGGTGGGTGGGTTTTTAAAATTTTCCTGACCTCTTCGGATGGTATCAAAACAGCTTATGAATTTTCCCGGCAATAATTTCTGAGAGAACAGCCACGCCCCCAGAACCGCTGCATGTGATTGACACGCGACTCGACACAAGGCATAGATGCACAACGGGTGTCGGCCATGATCTACAGGACAATGAAACCCTTTTTCAACAAAACCAGGGGCTTATTAGTGTTATTATTAGTGTTATTATTATTATTATTATTATTATTATTATTATTATTATTATTATTATTATTATTATTATTATTATTATTATTGTTGTTGTTTTGTGTTAATTATGTTAATCATCGTCATCATCGTTAGGCCTAAAAAATTGTTTGATTGGCGTAATCCGACCGACCCTAAAAATAGACCCGACTCTGGACTTTTTTTCTTTTTTTGCCAAAAAAACAAAAAATTAAATTAAATTAGATTTAAAAAAAAGAAAAATGAAAAAAGAAAGTTCCGAAGCCTTTATCACACGCAATTTACAGCTTAAAATGTGTGTGTAAAAAAATTGACGACCTACCCTATTTTTTTATGTTATGCCAATCAGATAATTTTTTAGGCCTTATCATCATCATTGTCGTCGTTGTTATCTTCGTCCTCGTCAATCACCATCATCATCGTCGCAATCATTACGATGGTTATTACTGAATTCTAGTCAAGCCTCTAGCATAAATATACGCTTGTATTAATAATACCGTGCATGAGCGCATAGCACCTATCATGTTTTATAATATTTAGTTATTTTACCAGGGGTGTTCTAATACAAGGAGGTACCTCGATAGCAAAACACTTAATTAACCATTAATATGACCCTAATGGGTTGTAATTGATTAATAACGCCCAAAATAGACGTTTTACTACGAAATGTATGCACAGTGAAATGCTTTACGCTTCGTTAGGTGTCGTAACCTTTGCAAGAATCATGAAGCCATGACTTGCTATAAAAGATCATAAGCTAAGGTACCATATCAAATTTGGTCCTATAGCACTATCGGTGCACCCGGTTAGGTACCGATGACTCTTTCTGTCATACCCTGATGATGTAATAAATAGCATCGAGTAAAATAATTAACATTAACAGCGTTATTGTTTTCCATTTTCATAAAAAACTAAAGCACTGCGCAAATGTTCAGGGTACGATAGAAAGAGCCACCGGTACCTATAATGAAAGACAAAGATAAGAAGACTAGTTTGCGTCTGACGTCACTCTCAATCAAATTCTCTACGATCCTTGATTGGCTAATAGCGCGTATAAGGAAGGACGATTCATCTGGCTGGTGCCGATCGGAGAAAAGGAATAGCAGTGAATGGCGAAAAATACGTACTTTTACAAGGCAAAAAGCAACTTTTCTAGGCATTGTGGACATGGTGCCTTCGCCAAAAAAAGTTTCCTACTATTAAGACCTAACTTTTGAGATGGTTTGTATGTTAAAAGGTGCAAAATTAACAATAAGGCGCCCGGTTTTACCGCCGTGTTCAGCAACTCATATCATCACGACACTTGTAAACAAACCGTGCTCGGAGTTTGATTGACAGATGACGTCAGACGCAAACTAGTCTTTTTATCTTTGTCTATCATTATATCAGGAAAAAGGAAGTTGGGAGAAATTGCTAATTTGCATAAAACCAAATTGGCCGCTTATGTTAATAAAACACTTTAAACAAAGAATAATTTTCCATGTTTCACGTGTTTTATTACCTGGTAACAGGGCAAAAAGTCAAACCCTGTTTTACCCTTATCCTTGTGATACAATATATGCAACAAAAAATCCAAAACAATGTAAAATTAAGTTTTGTCTTGACATTGCTGCTCGGTATAGGCTCTCATGATTGGATTATCCAATCTATCAAAATAAGACAACGCGTTCTTATCTGATATTTGTGCAATATCTGACACAACTTCTTTAACACACCATGTCAAATGTGTCCCTATTATTAGATAACAATATTATATAATATGTTATTTTGGGATTGTTATGTCGGGTTGGCTGAAACCATGCCTGCTACTGGTTTTACCTTTCCTTTGCATACATCTTTTACGCGCTCACATTTGCAATATATATAGTTAGCATCAGACTGATAGAATAGACAAAATATGATATCATAATCTATTTTAATATTTGATTTGCGAGCGTTTTTGGTGGGCTCAGATGGTGAGGTGCCACATCGTATCGTAACAAAATACACTGACCTCGCTAACATTAGGAGCTAATGTGTGGCATATATGGCTAAGGGTATAGTGGATTATTTATTTACGTTATGAATGTACCAATATTTCTTTCATAACATATCAAATGTAATATTCAAAGCGCCTTGCTTAGTTATATTCGGTTCAGTTGTGTGTAATTGCCATGTTTATAAACCATTCATGATATGAGTATATACATATCACATTGAGATATTAAAATTGCGAACAGGTTTAACAATTCGGAGTTGTTATACTTCAAGTAGTGATACATTCTTCGTCATTACCAGAAAATAATATAGAGTGGAAATAAAATTAAAAGGTTAAAGCTTTTTACATCATTGAATTTGTTTTAATAGTATTATAGTTTGAAATACCAGCAAAAGATACCTGCAAAATTTGAGGGAAAAAATGACATTGATATTATATGGATAATGGATAGAACCACGGTTTCTCAACTCAGTAACAAGGTTTAAATCCTAAAATCTTTTATTGAGTAATGACAGGCTTTCGTCGCCACAGACTAGTAACATATGTGCATAAACAATGTTCTGAGGTTTTGGTAATCAATTGTTCAAGTCTGAAAATGAAAGCGTATCACATAGAGATATCAAATTCACAAACAGTTTTATCGAGCAAGTCAGTTCGAGGGTTAAAGATGTTATCATATAAATGGACACGAGGACGTATGTGTATTAAGCATTTATATGTGTGAATAAATTATCAAATTAATTCACTTACATTAAGATTATGTTATTGCTATTGTTTACATACCCATAATGCATTACAACAATGGTGATTCTTCAATTTCGATTCTTTTGAAATGTGATATTTGCTTATTTAAATATCATGTACCCATACTCCTGCTTCATTGTATCCTACTTAATATTAATAACATCGACTGGTTTGGATAATTTTATGCCAAACAGATAATCAACATCACTATCGATTGCAATTTTGTAACACAAACCGCAATTTATACATTTATCGAGTTCCAATGCAAGGGAGACCATTTCATAATGACTAAAGTATTCGAAATTTACAAGGTGCTATAAATAGACGCAAAATCCAATTTGTCAAGATTTCCATCCTCGTTCCTTCGAAAAAAATCCCTCGAGTGACGGACTAATTTTAAGAGTGCGGTAGGGTTAAGCTCATTTCATTGTTTTCGTCGCGTCGATTTGGCTGAACGACTAGTCGCGATGTATGAATAATAACGTGCTAACAAACAGCAAGCAATTTTTAAATCAAATCTCCACTCCACATAAAGTGAGATTTTGGAATGTATAGAAAGTTTACATCTTTCTCATAATGACAACCCCAGTAACATTTCCAAGAACCGAAACAGAGAGTATGATTATGAACCAAAATTGATATCCTCACCCCAAGGTTGGCGTAATATCCGATGGATATTGGGATCCACGTCTTTTGCTTCTAACATGCCTAATATCCAGTATGACGTAAATCCTTGAATCATATTGTTGTAGACCTCAGTGTATAAGGGAGTGTTCAGAAATACTCGGGGGGGGGGGCTGGAAAATATGTAGTGGGGTCATAAAATTTTAGGAGTTCTGAATAGGGGGGGTTAAAAAAGTTTTGGGTGTATGAACAGGGGGGTTTAAAAAGTTTTTCGGCACGTAGAGGGGGGGGGGGGTGTAAAATTTTTTCGCGCGCTGCGCGAATAAAATTTCCCATCTTAAACCCTGGAGAACAAAAGTACATTTGATCCATTGTGAAAAATTGTCATCTATAACTTAAATTTGAGGTTTGTGTCAGTTCTTTCTGGTCAGCTCTTTAAATCACTAAAAGCTGCAATATCTTTGCTCTTCTTTATTGTTGACAATTTTTACAATAATGTTTCATGTAGTACAGATTATTAATTTATTATCACTGATATATACAACTAAATCATGTTGCATTACAATTATAGGTGGAGGAAGCTTGGAGAACTGGCTACGCCCCTGTATTTTGGGCTAAAATAGTCTTGTTTTGCACGCTTCGCCGCAACAAAAAGTCCCAGTAAATATAGGCGTAGATCCCGGGGAGATGGCCCATACAATCATCCCCCCAATGTTGACGCCTGTATGTGTGTTTCTGACCAAATTAAGCTCATATTTGGCCATTTTAGCCCCCAAAGTACAAATTTTTGCACGCTTCGCGCGTATTTAATCCACTTTTACATCGAATTTCATTCATTTAGCTTCCAAATGGCAAAATTTTAGCGTGCTACTTTAAAACATTTCCACAATTCCACATATTTTGTATCAATGACATGGGTATAATTAATAATTTCATTGCACTTGAATACAAATTTTAGTATCATTAATGCCATTTGACTAGAATTGAATTAGTAGAATGGTACATTATGATGGGGGGGTCAAAATAGTTTTGAACCTATATGAGGGGGGTCAAAAAAGTTTTAGGTCCATTAAGAGGGGGGTCAAAAAAGTTTTTGGTTCGCGAAGAGGGGGGGGGGGGGGTAAAAAAAATTTCGACATGAAAATAAATATTTTCCAGCCCCCCCACCAAAGTATTTCTGAACACTCCCTAAGGTACAACACACCATGCATCTGGAAACAGAACCAGACCACATACCTCAAAAGTCACATAGCATACACATAATGTTTATGCAGGTGTGGTCCTCATGATATCTCGTCATTGAGTTCGGTTAGCAGCTGTCCTTGTTGCATCTGTCACCATCATGCCAGTGATTTTCTTCTAGCCATCTTACTACTGGTCTTCATCTCTTCCGCCTACCTTCCATAGTCCCTTCCAAAATTGATTTCTTTACATACTTTACCCTCACAGTTGAATGTGAATGTACAGTATATGGTCAATTCCAGCCAAAGCGGGCCAAAATTCTCTCTGGGGGCCATTTTGAAAATGTTTTCCTTTTCAATTCTAGACTTATCAAATGAGACGATCATGTCTAGTGAATCATCAGGTGGAAGTGCCATCGGATTGAAAAATAACTTTTCTTGCTAGACCAAATAAAGTGTTAAATGCGCATATGCATGTTACCCACGAATTCAAGCATTTTTTACCTGTTGTACGCCATAAAATTTCACTTTCTTTAATATCTTTTAATATTTTATGTGTGACTCATATACAATAGAAACCGGTGAAGACTTTGAACGTAAAATAGAATTTTATTACATATATCTACAAAGAAATATTTTGGTTATTACAAATTTTAAGAAAGAACCAGGTGTACAGTTAAGATTGTGTCAATTCTTCGAACTCTTTCCAAAGTGGCTGTCATTTAACATTACTGTATTATTTCGAAAGATTAGAATAAATGCTTCATATAAATATAAAGTTAGATTTTGTATCTCATCGCAGGATGAGGATCTCGGATGGATTCGTGGGTAACAGCGTCTGGAAAATAGCAATTCCTATTAATTTCGTTAAATAAAAATAAAAATACTTTTCCGTATGTCAATAATTCAGGCTGCAATGGCACTAAAATGAATTTTAATCAAAATACAGACTACATGGAATATTTAGAATGGATCATTATGGCATTTTGGGTATAAAAGTTTTGAGAATAATGAAGTTGCCAAATTCAAATAGACAGAGCAAACAGTTTTATATTATTATTTTAGTAAAATCATTCCATATTTTCATGCAGCAATATTCTATTAACTCGTGTTTGACAGTTCCTATGAACTAAAACACTATCAATACATTGTTAACTATAATTTAAGTAGGGATTCGTGGGTAACCAAAATGTTCGTGGGTAACACATATTTGAAGGTATGTATTGGTAAGCGGCAAAATAGAAACTATTACAGAAGGTTGGAAACCACCATGCGGTTATTCCTCCATTGTGTTTCAATGATTCCCGTTTCTCTAACTAATTGCATTTACCCAAAAATGGTAATTTAGGATAATCAATCAAAACTTCACGATGCAGCTTCAGTATACCTTCAAGAGGACGCTATTAAACAGGACGGTTTTGGAACCTATTTCGCATGTTTTAAAAATGTTAAGATGCATAAGAAACATATAATTTACGAGTAAATCCTTGGATTCGTGGGTAACGCCGAATTCGTGGGTAAAGCTATAATACTATAGTACCGTTTGGGGTTTGCGTTTCTTAGGTGTATAAACTGTAAGTACTGTCAAAATTATAGCATACCCATGGCTTGAATATGTGCTGATTTAAACTTAAAATAAACAATCTCCTTATTTTTCAAGGTTAGCATCTATTCGGGATTCGTGGGTAACAAAAGTTTAAACCGTCGTAGATTCTTTTTTAAAGCGGTGAACGTATTTTTACGATTTACAATTTTAAGCGCTTGTCAAACTAAATTCAGTGTCCAAAGTCATTAAATGTTAATTTAAGTTATGGCGATTATATTTGCTGGACTCGTGGGTAACAGTTGATACGTGGGTAACGTCAAATTTGATTTTATGGAATTTTATGGGTAAAACGTATTTGCATAAAATAATGACTTGGACCTCAGAATTATAGAACGAAACTTCGTTTCATGATATAGTCATTTATGGCATATCCACTTAACATTTTTCAGAACGATCATTTTATTTTTGATACGCGGGTAACAAAATTATTAGCCAAATTGACTTAATGGCCTCTAGAGTCCACAAACTTTGGTGGAATTCAATCGTTTTACATATGATGAGAGATCATGCAAACGTCTTTCTAACGGTAATAATTTCATTTTGATTGAAGGACATTCAATGACATATATGGTGCTTTATCTTTGAATTCGTGGGTAACGCCAAATCATTTAAGCTATCATAACTTGTCCCCTGGTATGACTTGCTAGTAAAGGCCTATATGCACAAAGAGAGCACATTGGACGTGACATGATATGCTCCATCAATAACGTGATTTCCTTTATTAATGACATTTTAAAGTGGAAAGTTAACATAGAGAGAATTTTGTCCCGCTTTCGCTGGAATTGACCATATACGATACTCGCAGCCATGTGAGTGCACACGCACCCACCCCTCTCCCCTATATATCCTGAACAATAAATCATAAAAGGGGAAAAAGGAAGTTGGGAGAAATGGCTAATTTGCATAAAACCAAATTGGCCGCTCATGTTGGGAAAATATTTTAAACAAATACTAATTTTCCGTGTCTCAGGTGTTTTATTACCTGGGTAAAAGGACAAATCCCGTTTAACTCTTGACCTTATGATGATACAATACAAGCAACAAAAAAAATCCAAAAAAATGCAAATTATTTTTTATTTATTGTAAATTATAAATAAGTTTTGTCTTGACATCACTGCTCGGTATATGCTCTCATGGTCGGATTATCCAATCTATCAAAACAAGTCAATGTGTTTTCATCTGATATTTTCGCAATATCTGCCACAACTTCTTTAACACACCACGTCAAATGTGTCCCTATTATTAGATAACAATATTATATAATATGTTATTTTGGGATTGTTATGTCGGGTTGGCTGAAACCATGCCTGCTACTGGTTTTACCTTTCCTTTGCATACATCTTTTACGCGCTCACATTTGTAATATATATAGTTAGCATCAGACTGATAGAATAGACAAAATATGATATCATAATCTATTTTAATATTTGATTTGCGAGCGTTTTTGGTGGGCTCAGATGGTGAGGTGCCACATCGTATCGTAACAAAATACACTGACCTCGCTAACATTAGGAGCTAATGTGTGGCATATATGGCTAAGGGTATAGTGGATTATTTATTTACGTTATGAATGTACCAATATTTCTTTCATAACATATCAAATGTAATATTCAAAGCGCCTTGCTTAGTTATATTCGGTTCAGTTGTGTGTAATTGCCATGTTTATAAACCATTCATGATATGAGTATATACATATCACATTGAGATATTAAAATTGCGAACAGGTTTAACAATTCGGAGTTGTTATACTTCAAGTAGTGATACATTCTTCGTCATTACCAGAAAATAATATAGAGTGGAAATAAAATTAAAAGGTTAAAGCTTTTTACATCATTGAATTTGTTTTAATAGTATTATAGTTTGAAATACCAGCAAAAGATACCTGCAAAATTTGAGGGAAAAAATGACATTGATATTATATGGATAATGGATAGAACCACGGTTTCTCAACTCAGTAACAAGGTTTAAATCCTAAAATCTTTTATTGAGTAATGACAGGCTTTCGTCGCACAGACTAGTAACATATGTGCATAAACAATGTTCTGAGGTTTTGGTAATCAATTGTTCAAGTCTGAAAATGAAAGCGTATCACATAGAGATATCAAATTCACAAACAGTTTTATCGAGCAAGTCAGTTCGAGGGTTAAAGATGTTATCATATAAATGGACACGAGGACGTATGTGTATTAAGCATTTATATGTGTGAATAAATTATCAAATTAATTCACTTACATTAAGATTATGTTATTGCTATTGTTTACATACCCATAATGCATTACAACAATGGTGATTCTTCAATTTCGATTCTTTTGAAATGTGATATTTGCTTATTTAAATATCATGTACCCATACTCCTGCTTCATTGTATCCTACTTAATATTAATAACATCGACTGGTTTGGATAATTTTATGCCAAACAGATAATCAGCATCACTATCGATTGCAATTTTGTAACACAAACCGCAATTTATACATTTATCGAGTTCCAATGCAAGGGAGACCATTTCATAATGACTAAAGTATTCGAAATTTACAAGGTGCTATAAATAGACGCAAAATCCAATTTGTCAAGATTTCCATCCTCGTTCCTTCGAAAAAAATCCCTCGAGTGACGGACTAATTTTAAGAGTGCGGTAGGGTTAAGCTCATTTCATTGTTTTCGTCGCGTCGATTTGGCTGAACGACTAGTCGCGATGTATGAATAATAACGTGCTAACAAACAGCAAGCAATTTTTAAATCAAATCTCCACTCCACATAAAGTGAGATTTTGGAATGTATAGAAAGTTTACATCTTTCTCATAATGACAACCCCAGTAACATTTCCAAGGCCCGAGACAGATCGTATGATTATGAACCAAAATTGATATCCTCACCCCAAGGTTGGCGTAATATCCGATGGATATTGGGATCCACGTCTTTTGCTTCTAACATGCCTAATATCCAGTATGACGTAAATCCTTGAATCATATTGTTGTAGACCTCAGTGTATAAGGGAGTGTTCAGAAATACTCTGGGGGGGCTGGAAAATATGTAGTGGGGTCATAAAATTTTAGGAGTTCTGAATAGGGGGGGTTAAAAAAGTTTTGGGTGTATGAACAGGGGGGTTTAAAAGTTTTTCGGCACGTAGAGGGGGGGTGTAAAATTTTTCGCGCGCTGCGCGAATAAAATTTCCATCTTAAACCCTGGAGAACAAAAGTACATTTGATCCATTGTGAAAAATTGTCATCTATAACTTAAATTTGAGGTTTGTGTCAGTTCTTTCTGGTCAGCTCTTTAAATCACTAAAAGCTGCAATATCTTTGCTCTTCTTTATTGTTGACAATTTTACAATAATGTTTCATGTAGTACAGATTATTAATTTATTATCACTGATATATACAACTAAATCATGTTGCATTACAATTATAGGTGGAGGAAGCTTGGAGAACTGGCTACGCCCCTGTATTTTGGGCTAAAATAGTCTTGTTTTGCGCGCTTCGCCGCAACAAAAAGTCCCAGTAAACATAGGCGTAGATCCCGGGGAGATGGCCCATACAATCATCCCCCCAATGTTGACGCCTGTATGTGTGTTTCTGACCAAATTAAGCTCATATTTGGCCATTTTAGCCCCCAAAGTACAAATTTTTGCACGCTTCGCGCGTATTTAATCCACTTTTACATCGAATTTCATTCATTTAGCTTCCAAATGGCAAAATTTTAGCGTGCTACTTTAAAACATTTCCACAATTCCACATATTTTGTATCAATGACATGGGTATAATTAATAATTTCATTGCACTTGAATACAAATTTTAGTATCATTAATGCCATTTGACTAGAATTGAATTAGTAGAATGGTACATTATGATGGGGGGGGGTCAAAATAGTTTTGAACCTATATGAGGGGGGTCAAAAAAGTTTTAGGTCCATTAAGAGGGGGGTCAAAAAAGTTTTTGGTTCGCGAAGAGGGGGGGTTAAAAAAATTTCGACATGAAAATAAATATTTTCCAGCCCCCCCACCAAAGTATTTCTGAACACTCCCTAAGGTACAACACACCATGCATCTGGAAACAGAACCAGACCACATACCTCAAAAGTCACATAGCATACACATAATGTTTATGCAGGTGTGGTCCTCATGATATCTCGTCATTGAGTTCGGTTAGCAGCTGTCCTTGTTGCATCTGTCACCATCATGCCAGTGATTTTCTTCTAGCCATCTTACTACTGGTCTTCATCTCTTCCGCCTACCTTCCATAGTCCCTTCCAAAATTGATTTCTTTACATACTTTACCCTCACAGTTGAATGTGAATGTACAGTATATGGTCAATTCCAGCCAAAGCGGGCCAAAATTCTCTCTGGGGGCCATTTTGAAAATGTTTTCCTTTTCAATTCTAGACTTATCAAATGAGACGATCATGTCTAGTGAATCATCAGGTGGAAGTGCCATCGGATTGAAAAATAACTTTTCTTGCTAGACCAAATAAAGTGTTAAATGCGCATATGCATGTTACCCACGAATTCAAGCATTTTTACCTGTTGTACGCCATAAAATTTCACTTTCTTTAATATCTTTCAATATTTTATGTGTGACTCATATACAATAGAAACCGGTGAAGACTTTGAACGTAAAATAGAATTTTATTACATATATCTACAAAGAAATATTTTGGTTATTACAAATTTTAAGAAAGAACCAGGTGTACAGTTAAGATTGTGTCAATTCTTCGAACTCTTTCCAAAGTGGCTGTCATTTAACATTACTGTATTATTTCGAAAGATTAGAATAAATGCTTCATATAAATATAAAGTTAGATTTTGTATCTCATCGCAGGATGAGGATCTCGGATGGATTCGTGGGTAACAGCGTCTGGAAAATAGCAATTCCTATTAATTTCGTTAAATAAAAATAAAAAATACTTTTCCGTATGTCAATAATTCAGGCTGCAATGGCACTAAAATGAATTTTAATCAAAATACAGACTACATGGAATATTTAGAATGGATCATTATGGCATTTTGGGTATGAAAGTTTTGAGAATAATGAAGTTGCCAAATTCAAATAGACAGAGCAAACAGTTTTATATTATTATTTTAGTAAAATCATTCCATATTTTCATGCAGCAATATTCTATTAACTCGTGTTTGACAGTTCCTATGAACTAAAACACTATCAATACATTGTTAACTATAATTTAAGTAGGGATTCGTGGGTAACCAAAATGTTCGTGGGTAACACATATTTGAAGGTATGTATTGGTAAGCGGCAAAATAGAAACTATTACAGAAGGTTGGAAACCACCATGCGGTTATTCCTCCATTGTGTTTCAATGATTCCCGTTTCTCTAACTAATTGCATTTACCCAAAAAATGGTAATTTAGGATAATCAATCAAAACTTCACGATGCAGCTTCAGTATACCTTCAAGAGGACGCTATTAAACAGGACGGTTTTGGAACCTATTTCGCATGTTTTAAAAATGTTAAGATGCATAAGAAACATATAATTTACGAGTAAATCCTTGGATTCGTGGGTAACGCCGAATTCGTGGGTAAAGCTATAATACTATAGTACCGTTTGGGGTTTGCGTTTCTTAGGTGTATAAACTGTAAGTACTGTCAAAATTATAGCATACCCATGGCTTGAATATGTGCTGATTTAAACTTAAAATAAACAATCTCCTTATTTTTCAAGGTTAGCATCTATTCGGGATTCGTGGGTAACAAAAGTTTAAACCGTCGTAGATTCTTTTTAAAGCGGTGAACGTATTTTTACGATTTACAATTTTAAGCGCTTGTCAAACTAAATTCAGTGTCCAAAGTCATTAAATGTTAATTTAAGTTATGGCGATTATATTTGCTGGACTCGTGGGTAACAGTTGATACGTGGGTAACGTCAAATTTGATTTTATGGAATTTTATGGGTAAAACGTATTTGCATAAAATAATGACTTGGACCTCAGAATTATAGAACGAAACTTCGTTTCATGATATAGTCATTTATGGCATATCCACTTAACATTTTTCAGAACGATCATTTTATTTTTGATACGCGGGTAACAAAATTATTAGCCAAATTGACTTAATGGCCTCTAGAGTCCACAAACTTTGGTGGAATTCAATCGTTTTACATATGATGAGAGATCATGCAAACGTCTTTCTAACGGTAATAATTTCATTTTGATTGAAGGACATTCAATGACATATATGGTGCTTTATCTTTGAATTCGTGGGTAACGCCAAATCATTTAAGCTATCATAACTTGTCCCCTGGTATGACTTGCTAGTAAAGGCCTATATGCACAAAGAGAGCACATTGGACGTGACATGATATGCTCCATCAATAACGTGATTTCCTTTATTAATGACATTTTAAAGTGGAAAGTTAACATAGAGAGAATTTTGTCCGCTTTCGCTGGAATTGACCATATACGATACTCGCAGCCATGTGAGTGCACACGCACCCACCCCTCTCCCCTATATATCCTGAACAATAAATCATAAAAGGGGAAAAAGGAAGTTGGGAGAAATGGCTAATTTGCATAAAACCAAATTGGCCGCTCATGTTGGGAAAATATTTTAAACAAATACTAATTTTCCGTGTCTCAGGTGTTTTATTACCTGGGTAAAAGGACAAATCCGTTTAACTCTTGACCTTATGATGATACAATACAAGCAACAAAAAAATCCAAAAAATGCAAATTATTTTTTATTTATTGTAAATTATAAATAAGTTTTGTCTTGACATCACTGCTCGGTATATGCTCTCATGGTCGGATTATCCAATCTATCAAAACAAGTCAATGTGTTTTCATCTGATATTTTCGCAATATCTGCCACAACTTCTTTAACACACCACGTCAAATGTGTCCCTATTATTAGATAACAATATTATATAATATGTTATTTTGGGATTGTTATGTCGGGTTGGCTGAAACCATGCCTGCTACTGGTTTTACCTTTCCTTTGCATACATCTTTTACGCGCTCACATTTGTAATATATATAGTTAGCATCAGACTGATAGAATAGACAAAATATGATATCATAATCTATTTTAATATTTGATTTGCGAGCGTTTTTGGTGGGCTCAGATGGTGAGGTGCCACATCGTATCGTAACAAAATACACTGACCTCGCTAACATTAGGAGCTAATGTGTGGCATATATGGCTAAGGGTATAGTGGATTATTTATTTACGTTATGAATGTACCAATATTTCTTTCATAACATATCAAATGTAATATTCAAAGCGCCTTGCTTAGTTATATTCGGTTCAGTTGTGTGTAATTGCCATGTTTATAAACCATTCATGATATGAGTATATACATATCACATTGAGATATTAAAATTGCGAACAGGTTTAACAATTCGGAGTTGTTATACTTCAAGTAGTGATACATTCTTCGTCATTACCAGAAAATAATATAGAGTGGAAATAAAATTAAAAGGTTAAAGCTTTTTACATCATTGAATTTGTTTTAATAGTATTATAGTTTGAAATACCAGCAAAAGATACCTGCAAAATTTGAGGGAAAAAATGACATTGATATTATATGGATAATGGATAGAACCACGGTTTCTCAACTCAGTAACAAGGTTTAAATCCTAAAATCTTTTATTGAGTAATGACAGGCTTTCGTCGCCACAGACTAGTAACATATGTGCATAAACAATGTTCTGAGGTTTTGGTAATCAATTGTTCAAGTCTGAAAATGAAAGCGTATCACATAGAGATATCAAATTCACAAACAGTTTTATCGAGCAAGTCAGTTCGAGGGTTAAAGATGTTATCATATAAATGGACACGAGGACGTATGTGTATTAAGCATTTATATGTGTGAATAAATTATCAAATTAATTCACTTACATTAAGATTATGTTATTGCTATTGTTTACATACCCATAATGCATTACAACAATGGTGATTCTTCAATTTCGATTCTTTTGAAATGTGATATTTGCTTATTTAAATATCATGTACCCGTTGTCTTACATTTCATCTTTAAAACAAATCCATACTCCAGCTTCATTGTATCCTACTTAATATTAATAACATCGACTGGTTTGGATAATTTTATGCCAAACAGATAATCAGCATCACTATCGATTGCAATTTTGTAACACAAACCGCAATTTATACATTTATCGAGTTCCAATGCAAGGGAGACCATTTCATAATGACTAAAGTATTCGAAATTTACAAGGTGCTATAAATAGACGCAAAATCCAATTTGTCAAGATTTCCATCCTCGTTCCTTCGAAAAAAATCCCTCGAGTGACGGACTAATTTTAAGAGTGCGGTAGGGTTAAGCTCATTTCATTGTTTTCGTCGCGTCGATATGGCTGAACGACTAGTCGCCTTGTATGAATAGTGACTTGCTAACCAGCAGCAGGTAAATGAGCAAATTTTAAATCAAATCTCCATGTCACATAAAGTGAGATTTTGGAATGTAAAGAAAGTTTATCTTTCTCATAATGATAACCCCAGTAACATTTCTAAAGGCAGAGACAGATCGTATGATTATGAACAAAAATTGATATCCTCACCCAAGGTTGGCGTAATATCCGATGGATATTGGGATATACGTTTATGCTTCTAAAATGCCTAATATCCAAACTGTAAAGTATGACGTAAATCCTTGAATCATAATTGTTTTAGACCTCAGTGTATAAGGTACAAAACACCATGCATCTGGAAACAGAATCAGCCCACATACATTCACCTCAAAAGTCACATAGCATACACACACACCTGCATATATGCAGGTGTGGTCCTCATGAGAGCTCCCATTGAGTTCGGGTAGCAGCTGTCCTTGTTGCATCTGTCACCCTCATGCCAGTGAACTTCTTCTATCCAGCTTACTGCTGGTTTTCGTCTCTTCTGTGGTCTGCCTATACCTTCCACCATCCCTTCCACAATTGATTTGAGTGTAACATGTCCAAAATATGATAGCTTTCGGGAAAATATTTCAACTTGTATTATATAGTGTCTTCTTTATTCCAATCTCCAATCTCTCTTAGGATCCATTCATTTCTTATTTTTTCTGTCCAAGATACCCTCAGGATTCTGCGGTAACACCAGAGTTCGAATGAATCTACCATCTTTCTGTCGGTTGACTTCATTGTCCATGATTGGGAAGCCGCTGTTGACTTGTTGACTTGCCAAGCCGTACCTTAAGGGAAGTTGGAAGTCTACTTTTCCATAACTTGCTCATGTTCTGAACTACATTTCGTGCAATTGTCAGCATATGCTTAATCTCTTGGATACAGTCGCCTCTATAGTATTGATGATGGGTCCCAGAAACTCAAAACTCTGCACTTTTATATGACACCATCATCATTTTTGACGTTTTCTCCTTGATCTTTTGACCTTCTTGGTATTCAGCACTAGTCCTTCTCTTCGCTTGCTGTTTTCACTGCTCTCAGAAGGTCCATTAGCTCTTTCCTGCTGCCACAAACCTCAGATTTGTAATTCGCCGACCACCAATCTTCACACCTCCTTAGAATTCACTTGTACTTGTCTAATTATTCTTTCAGCATAAATGTTGAAAAGCTAAGGGGACAAGATGCAACCTTGTCTGACACCTCTTCCAATTTTGAACCATTTGGTATCACTTCTGCTAATTCTGACAGCCGACTCCTGGTCTTGATAACGTTTGCTGATCAGATCCACCACTTGGTCAGGAAAACTCATCCCTCTGATAGTTAGGAATACCCATATCTCCCATAGTAGCTCATAGTGTGTTCTAGACTAGATAAATTAAACAATATAAATTATCACAACAACAAACATGTCAACAATGCTTGATAATGGAATATGCCGAATATCGTCATGCTCGTGATTGTAAATATCATAATTATTCTATAAAATATACCAGAACAAGGTCAAATTCATTTAACAAATTGAAGCTATGAAATCATTATATTTATGGCACCACACCGATCAAAATTATTGTAGTTCAAATATTTGAGACTACTTTTAGACATGTTAGAAGACCATAATGCGCCATTTTGGAAGAAAGCATCATACTAGTATTTTGAAGAAGTGGGGTCATCGTGTAACCAATACTTTGTTGAGTGATCAATTGTTACCCAATCAAGAACGGTCTACACTAATTAACAATATCATCCACATCTGACAAGAGCTCTGGAAATCATAAATAAGGGAGATATTATGCTGTTACTTGTGTGACTATTTGTATCAAGGTCAGAGTGACTTATTAATGACGAATATATACAATGATGAATGTATGTATCCCAAAATAGATTCATAATGCACAAATTCTAATGTCATATTAATTATATAAGCTAATTATATATCTTTGGTAATTTTTCTCTTCAAAGTAACAGGTGATATTTTTGCTAAGCATTCTGTCACCTTTTGGGCTCAAATTACGTTATCTTAGAACAAAGATGGCGCCTTAATTGCCATAGTTACCATGTACTTTATCCCATTTCTAATATGACATCTGATTATTGGCTGATAATGAACCGGCGATGCATAACAAATGAACACTCTCCAACTGATCTAGACACCACACTGTCGTAGCTATCCAAGTAAAAGCGTCGTTACGAAAAAAAATCGAGAAAAAGAGAGACCAACGTTTCATACAGCCACCTCATCTAATAAACATTGCGCGATCACAAAATGTTCAATCGATGCGTGTGCAGTAGTGGCTAAATCGTGCGCACTGCCGTGCCTTGTGAATTTGCCCAAGCCACCGAATAAGCAAGCAGGCGCACAGCACACAAGCATTGAGCAGCACCATAACACTCCTACTGCTCTACGGAGTCAGAATATGGCGAAGCGTAGTGATTATTTATATGCAAAACTACCACAGACAGGCGAAGCTTCAGCAGTAAAAAACGACATGAAACCAGCAGCGGAATACCAAATGGGTCCATCAGAACCCCAGGAAGATACATCTATGTTGTCTACCTTGAAAAGACATGTAACTAATTGTGAACTTTATGTTTACAGCGTGTTCCGGGGCTACCAAGAAAGACAATCACAGAAACAGCAGGTGGACTCGGCCACGAAAATACAGAGGTGAGTGTACAGGAATGTACTATGTGAACATCATTAACACTTTACTAACGACACCTCTTAAAGTCCCGCCTTTTTACTCCCTACCTTATGCATTCACTATAATTGGTTAATTGTAAAAATCAAGTGGCAAATTATTCAGACTTTGTTATAAATAATTGAAGCATTGAAGGACAAATTTAAATTAAACCCGAATATATTATGTGTAATATTTGACTATATCAATTAATCCCTACCACATCATTGTTGTTGAGATTCTGACGTAACATTGCACACAAAAACATTTATTTATTTCTACATTTGATAAGCATTAAGATGACCTAGGTCATGCCCTTATGTCACCCCCTCAGTAGATAAATATTTCATGTTTTCATGGCACACCGGTAAAAGCTGCAAAAGAGGTAGCTTTGTTATTGTAGTGTAGGTTTACAGTTTGTTCTGATGACTTCTATCACGCACTCTGTACTCAAAGTATTCTTTGTTTTGACTAACATCATACTATGTCAGACTGTATTAACCATTTATTTACAGTGCATTCATTTTTAACTGATAAGATATGATACTGTAAGAAGAGTTATGTATTTTGTTTTGTTTTTGTTACCACTAACATATCTAGTCTTTAGCCGAAAGATGCTTCTGTGGCGATCCTAAATATGTGTAAAATAAACACTTGTTAGAGTATGTGAGGTACGAAAAAGGACTGTAGTCGTATTACTCAAGTGCACATTATATGCAATTGTATTCACTGATTTAAGCACGGCTTCGTCGGGTGGACTTATGGAGCATTATACTGTTTCAGATTTTGTGTTAATCTTCATAAGATTTCATAAAAGAAGAAGAAGCAGCAAACCTTTCAATCCTTTGGAGCTATAATAGGAGATACGCCTATTGCCTTCTGTTTTGGGATATATAGGAGCTACGTAGACGCAAATTGCTATCTTCTGAAGATAGCAAAAATGAAATTGAAAAACTCTAGGTTACAGACGCTATGGAATGCGTCAAGAGTTTTGTTTCGGTGTTAAGCTGCTATTGTTTGAGAAAATTAATGTTCGCAACACACGAATATAATCTACGCAGACTGTGTAGATTTATATAGCAAATTGCTATCTTCTGAAGATAGCAAAAATTAAATTGAACAACTCTAGGTAACAGACATAATGGAATGCTACAGAGTTTTGTGTCAGTGTTAAGCTGTTATTATTCAAGAAAATGAATGCTCACAACACACGAATATAATCTACGCAGACTATGTAGATTTATATAGCAAATTGCTATCTTCTGAAGATAGCAAAAATGAAACTTAAAAACTCTAGGTTACAGACATAATGGAATGCGACAGAGTTTTGTTTCAGTGTTAAGCTGTTATTGTTCAAGAAAATGAATGCTCACAACACACGAATATAATCTACGGAGACTACGTGGACTTATATCGAAAATTGCTATCTTCTGAAGATAGCAAGATTGAAATTGAGAAACTCTTGGTAACAGACGCTAAGTAATGCGACAGAGTTTTGTTTCAGGGTTAAGCTGCTATTGTTTAAGAAAATAAATGTTCACAGCACACTAATATAATATAGGCAAAATGAAAGAATGGAGTCAAAAGATTAGTTTTTGCCTCTATGTTCTAACTCAATGTAATTTTATTTGGGGTCACGGATTTTAATTGTTGGCAGTGAACTCTCATTCTCAATTTTAGTTAGTAAATTGCGGCTGTGAGTACAGACCATCAATATGATGTATAGAGGTGCTGTAAGCTGGTTAGTTAATGCTCTGCGTGCTGGCCATGCGCTTCAACGGAAAAAGTTGAAGTTTTGCAATTTTTTCTCAAAATATGAAGAGCTATCATAAGAACTACTGAATCAACACTAGGCTTGTTTGTACTCATTTTAATGCATTTGTCATGCTGATTCCAAATATGGTCATGAAAATGTACATTTCTGAAATTTTTGAATTAAAAAAAAAAATTTGAAACATGTCGTCTGCAGTCGACACCGGCGTGAAGAGAGTTAAATTATTCAAACATTCCCTCCCTCCTTTTGTTTACTAGATATATTTCCCATTAACCGGTTCCGTTAGAAACTTCAAGCACCAAGTTGGATCTTTTTGCGCCTTTTTATTTATAAAAAACTGGGACATAATTAACCAATATTGTAAGAATAGCCAGAAGACACGGTTAAAAAGTGCTCTTGCAGATAGAATTGCCTTAATGCTATCCGATGGAGATAATATAGATTGAGTGGCCTTTACCATGTGGAGAACGCTTATATGGTCAATACAACCGCCATTGATACTATAACAGCAGTTGGTAGAAAAAGGCGCAAAACAACCAAAGGAATTTGACGGCTGAAAATCACGGCCTCACCACTTGTATGTCAAGTGTTATGATTTTATTCTGTAACTACTTAAACCCGACAGATTGTTCTCCATGTGTAGAAATAATCTTGGCACCATTTGGGAATAGTACTAATCTAATTAAACTTGAGAGAAACAAAAAGATTAATGAGTGTTTCATCTAACGATGTGAGTTAAAAGCAAAAGCAAGCAAACCATCAACCTATGTTGTTAAAATCGCCAGCTTGGATCACAGAGAAGGGAGGGAAATCAATAAACAAAATCGCGCGTGATAAAGTGAGTCAATTTTGTGCTAGAGAAGATGACGTTTATGATCAATGGAGACATGAATATTAAGTAGTGATATATATTTACTTGGAGCTAAAATTAGCTTGTAGGATAACGCTATTTTTTGGGGTCAAAGCTGTTTTTAGTTCCAACTGTGCTGGATGAAGTGTTCTTTACCAATTACGTAACTTTAGATTTACCTTAACGAATATACCAAATGAACACGGTTGCTAATGATTCACACTCTAAAAATAAAATGAAGGTCACAATTGTCGTTCTTGTCCTTTCTCTTCTCTTTTCTGGATGCTCTTTATTCTTTCCTCTGTTTTTCTCTCTACCCTCCTCTTCTCTCCATTCATCTCATCTCATCTGGTCTCATCTCGTCTAGTCTCGTCTCATATTATCTCATATTATCTCGTCTCGTCTCATATAATCTCATATTATCTCATCTCATCTTGTCTCGTCTCATATTATCACATCTCATCTCGTCTCATATTATCTCATCTTATCTCATCTAGTCTCGTGTAATATTATCTCATATTATCTCATCTTATTTTATCTAGCCTCGTCTCATCTCATCTTATCTTATCTCATCTCATCTCGTCTCATTTTATCTCATATCATCTCATTTTATCCCATCTTGTCTGTCTCTCTATATCCTTGCCCTTTCTCCCTCTTCTTAAAATTAATCAGAACTGTATTCTGTGCACGTTCGTCTAAGCCAAATTAAATGTTAGCAAAGCAGACTTTCTTTAGATTGACATTGTTGAAAATGCCCTTGCATAATTTAATATTTGGCCATAATAACTAGTTGACCTTATGAAATTCCGTTTTCTGTGGCATACAGGTAATAACAAAAGCGTTGCGCACGGTAGACTGTAGCTACATCATACAAGAGTCACCTGTTTCTGAAATTCAATTTTAAACGACATACTCTACTCCGGTAAAGCACAAAACAATAAACTCAATTGAAATTTTGTTTACTTAAATGTTTTTTATTCCGTACATAGACCAACAAAAATCTAACGTTAGACCACTTTGTAAATAACAACAACACCTGTAATATACACTCACGATGGGTTAAGCCATTGTCATTCCAAATCACTCAAGTAATATTAGAGACACACAATACCAGCATGCTACACTAACACTTGACATTTGCAAGATTCAGTTTTTGTTGAGCGAGCGAGCGAGTGAGCGAGTGAGCACTGGTAGTAGCAGTTAAGGCATGTGTTTACCTACAATTAACCCGCTACCATTAAAAGCAAAATGGAGTTATGCATATAGCCGTAGGTAATTATTCTCTCGTTATAAGCTCGACTATTTCCGGAACATAACAGGCCAAAGGTTTTATCATGGTTTCATACTGAGGCTGGTCATCATTATCATATTTGAAATTGGATAATTGGACGAGATGATAAAGTGGTTTAAATTTAAACGTTATAATGAATAAATGGTTCATATTTATTGTTGAAAATTATTTATATCTTTATAATGTTACATATTATAGCTTCTATACATGTCATTATTACTATATTTAAAAATGTTTGAAATTTATCATCGGACAATTCATTGGGCTACCGTATTCCATTTAAAATCCACACTACCCGTGTGGAAGATTTAGCTAAAGTCTTCCACAGAGGGAGTATAAGTTTCAAATAGAATTAACAAATGGGTAAGTTCCATTTGAAATAAGCATTCCAATTGTGAAAGATATATCTAAAGCTATAATATCTACAGGAGGAGAACGGGTTCCAAAATGATTAACTCTGACCAATTACAATTGACAAACATACTCCCCCTGTAGAAGATTATTTGTAAAATCTTCCACGGTGGATTTTAAATGGAATAGCCCATTGACTTAATTTAGTTAAAATTATGAGTATTTTCCTTCATATTTGAACTATTTTTACGATTAAAAATCAGTTTTGTTTCCCACTCATTTCCCCCAGATGTTTTTGATGACAATAAAGTTACGCTTCATTAATCTTTCATTTTATGATTTAAATTTCCGCCATTATATATCCTTTTTATGTTTCCTGTTCAAAATAAAATGGATGTAAAATTTTATCCATACACTTTTTGTTAAATGTGCTAATACAATATAAATCACTTTGAGCCAAATACTTTACACCTTCAGTTAAAATACTTTGACTGTAGTTGACAGCAATTCTCTGTTCATTTTCTCAAAATAAGCAATATATCAGTTACGTCCTTTTGGCAATGTAGGATGGCATATTTAATTCAGTTTCATGATATCTAATACCAAATAATGAAATTGAATCAAATTTGCCATCCTACATTGCTAAAAGGACGTAACTGACCTATTGCTTATTTTGAGAAAATGAACAGAGAACTGCTGTCGACTACATTCAAAGTATTTTAACCTTTAACTGAATGTATAAAGTATCTGGCTCAAAGTGATTTAGATTGTATTAGCACATTTAACAAAAAGTGTATGATAAATTTTTACACATCCCTTTTATTTTAAACAGGAAACATAAAAGGAGGTTGAAATACAATCATAAAAAGATAGATTAATGAAGCAAAACTTATTGTCTAATTTCTAAAATGAAATATCAATTTCGCCAAATTATGAGTCCTGCCCTTTAGCCACTGTTTGTCGTGGTACCATGGCGGTAAATTGCAATAGTTGGAAACTAATTAATATATTATTTTGTTGTTATGCACAAAAGCTCAAAAGATGTTGAAATTTAAACATGTTATTGCTTTATTTCTTGATCATCAGCGATGTTTATCCGAAAGGTTCATATTTGTTAAATATTTTCATAACCACTTTCATTTTTGTTTTAAATTCTAAATCATATAGTTAATGCAAAATATTGAAACATGCTGCTATTATTATAAAATACATTAAAAAAATTAAGATTTTTTTCACTATGTGGAGATTCCATCACCCGTTTTTGATGTTTACATGGTATTATGACTCCCTAAATCGTCCTGATCAGTTTTGCGGTTTCACAACTAGGGAAAATAGTGCATACTTGCCAGCCAGACATTGGACTATTCCAGTTGAAATCCATACACCCCATGAAAGACATGACCTTAATCTTCCACACAGTGAGTGTAAGTTTCAAATGGGATTACCTGAATGGGTGACATCATTTGAAATCTACACCCCCTGTGTGGGAGATTAAGGTCATGTCTTCTACAGGGGGTCTATGTATTTCAACTGGAATAGCCCCTTCAACGAAGCGAGTAAACAGCCAATTCAGTCTACCCTACCTAAACTAATTCAACGTAGTTGAACTTTATACCTATGGGACTTGCCAGTCTGTGGGCGAACTGTTAGTGTAATTATTCTGTCGAATTAACAAACACTCATAATGCTCTTCACAACGTATTTGAGATAAAGTCTTTCGTCATAGTCATAGTCATAGCCCGATTGTGAAATACTGTGATTATCTCCAATGATTCATCAGGCAATAATGCTTTACTCAAATCAAATTAAGTCATATTTTTAGATTTATATAAAGAGCCCATGAGCCCGTTTAAAACAATCGATGGTTAAATGTCATTTTCGCGAATCAGATGAACACGAATACGTGTGGACATTATTGAATGTTCTCTGTAGACGTTTCTGACTGTAATGTCTATTACAAATCAGAATATTCCTTAGATCAGAGTCAATAGGCTATTTAGGTATTATCATTTGATTAATTTTTCCTAATTTTGTGTCGTTTTTGCTGTTGTGATTTTAAGAACAGACCATCTTTTTTAGGGGCTGTGACATCGCAAAAGTAAAGCACTTCTACATGAAATTACATTGTATGCTAAACAGGTGCTAAAAAGATGAGCGAGTTGTAGTCTACAAGTACAAGAGTCGCAGATTTCAGTTCATTATTCACGCATGTGTGATATTACAAACGTTCTATTTGGGTTATGTAATTTTGACCCCAGACAAGTAATAATAAAAGTGAAGGCAGACATAACAATACTTTCAAGATACCAAGCTAGTGTGGTTTTACCGGTACCTGGTTGCACGCTGTGGAAATCTCGCACAGCGCAATTTTAGCTTAAAAGCATGATCGTTGATTTATATTTTAAAAAAAGCCATTTGGAGGTACAACCATTGTGGTTATATCATCGGTGGATAGAATCACTCCATGGTATTTTCACTTAAGGACTTAAGGACCATTATAAACAAAGCAACTGTGGAGTAAAGTAGACATATCAAGCTGTTTCAGACAAGTTGCCTTGTCAGTGTGCTTTTACCGTCGCCTGGCGACACCCTGTGCAACACTTGCATAACATGTTATCTTTGCTTTTGGCCACAGTCATTGCCGCATAGCTAAATGAAGATAATTGAAGTAAGGCCACATAAAATTAAAAATTCGTTTCACGTCCCCACCTTTATAGAAAAATAATGCAAAACAATTAACTGAAATCTTAAAATTTGAAGAAAAATGTATTTAGTTTATCAAACGGAATGTGGCGTGGGAAAGCGGAAAGGGCATGTGAACTCCAGCTCTAAACACACTACTTAAGACAGAACACGGACGCACATTCCCGGGCACACATTCAAAATGCTCATTATTTACAACAAGCATTAAAACCCAAGAATCTGGTACTAGTTGAATTTGATTTAAACACCATTAAATATGTAGAAATGAAAGTTAATAAACGGAGAGCTTTATAGACGGCAAGCACACTTCAGAGCCATCTACTAAAGTCTTCTCTTACATAGTTGCCCAACGTGCTATATTCCCTGAACAAATCTAACTTGTTAAATATAAATATCATTGCCAGGAATAAGAACTAGTGACGACAACTGTGGTATTTTTAGGTAGGAGCACAATAGGGAGCGATTAAAGTGAATTCGCATTTTTGTTGGCAGGGTATCAACTCAGATGCCATTATCGTAGGATTATATTGCTTAGTAGCTGCCATTTGTCAAATTGTAAAAGTCTTACTCAAATAATAACCGTGTGCTTATGTCAGTGTTTCTTTCTCAGACTGTTAGTACTAAATATAATTGAACAAATACACTGAATAAATTGATTTTTTTTAATTAAAATGTTTTCTTAAGATTTTATACATCACATTTCATTAATTGTAGCTATACATAATTATTTTTGTCACAAGGTAGCCACCTATTATCAATGCAGTGAATACAATAATGGATAACCACAACGTGCATTTTGAATCCCAGTGTAGTGCAATTTACAAAATTGTTTGAATGTTTCTAGTAAAGACATATTGGATAAAAATAAACAGATTTTTTTAAAGCTTCCTATGAGTTACAAAGCATGCAGTGTCTTGGTAATTTTATGCTGGTTTTAGAGTGCCATGCATGTCGCTTGTCGCTTTACGCGGTTGGTGACTTTCTTGACAACTAAAACAGGGCACTGCTCCCACTTTTGCTAACGCAAAAGCGCTTTTCCTGATTGGTCAAAAATCAATTACAGCGGTAGCACAATGGCAAATCCAGCATTAGGCCCTATAGAGGTTATCCGTGTTCTATAAGCTGCATATCCTATCAGCGGCTGCTATACCTTGTTCAGGACTTTCAAAAGAAGCACCTGCATGTGCAACCATGACTATTTCAAAATAGCCCGCCAAAGTAATGCAGGTAACTCCGAGGTCATGCATTGAATTGGTTTGAATGAGGAATACTATACGGGAACCAGCGCCTTTTGTTAGAAGTCACGCATGAGTAAAGTGGATAACCTCTATAGTCAATTTGGCTTTCTCGAGAGAGTGACATCATATCAGTGCGCGCTCCAAATTGATATTAACACACACGATCAAAGGTGGTACATCTGTACACGCGCGAAGTAACACCGACAAAGTACTGACGTCACTCTCTCGAGGAAGCCAAACGGATTATAGTTGTAATGGCGCACATTTACAAACACCCCAACGTATACCGCCCGCTCGAACAGGTCCACCTACCTACAAACCCCTACATACACCCCAACACAAACAAAGTGAATACTAACATAATTATGCTAGTAAAATAACCAATGAAAAATATAGTTTTGGATGTTATCAGTATCACGTAAGGAAGAAGTGTACCATCTCACCATATACACTTCTACAATAGCCAAAAGGATTGTAGTGTTGGTAATGTTACACGAATAGAATTTTCTCGTTGAGTATTCTTAATGACGTGATTCGAATGGCAAGTCTGGGGATAATTGTTAATAAAAGAGTTTCATGATATAATTGATTTGGATATTGCAAGAGAATTGGTGATTGAATGCGAGTGATCAATCAATAATGGTAATGCCCGTAGACAGGATGTTATACACTTTGCATACTACCATATGCTCTACCTTAACAAAATATTCAAACACATTACCTTCCCTAACACAATAAGAAACCTTTTCACAAGAACCACTGAACCAATGCTAGGCGTGTTTGTACTCATTTGAAAGCATTTTTCATGAAGACTTCAAATATAAGCATGTAGTTACAAATTTTTTAAATTTTTGAAAATTTTGTAAAATTCTGGCATGAGATATGCGAACAGAAGAGGTTAAATGTGGCTATAGATAGTTAATTAGAGAACATGATACCACGAGTATAATGAAAATAACAAGTACAGGCTTCTGTGTGTAATCTAGTCATACATCATAATAGCTAAACCATATATATGGTAGAAAATGTCATCAATATTGAGTCATTTTTAAAATTTTATTCATTTACTGATCGATTTTCCAAATTATTTTTTATATTATTATATATTTATTAATTTTATTCTTTATTTACTATCATTAATTTACACATGTATCTATTTATGAGTGACCAATTTAAAATTTTCCCCTGTATAATTGATTTTGTCTTTTATTATTATCATCATTCGTTTGATTATGTAAGATTTGCATAATCGTAACCCTACAAATTAGGTCATTTTACCATGACGTTGAAACGCACTGTGCATTAATTCTATGTGGGTGAATTCCGAGCGTTATGTGCATGCTTATCTTCTTTTTGACGGTAATATATACGTAGAATTCATACAACTGTATATATCAGTGCCAAACTCAAATCTCGTTTTACCAAAGCTTGGAATTTTCAATATACGTTTTGCAATAATTGTTCATCATTGAGTGTGAGTACTCGAGCCATTGCGTGAATTGATGTTACCTGGTGCAATACATAACCGTAGCGTTGTTTCACCACGTCCTGCAATGTGTATGTAAGACATGGTAAAACAACACTACGGTTATGTATTTGCTGCGTAGCAACAGTTCACGTAATGTCTAGAGTATCCGGACTCAATAATTATTGCAAGATGTGTACCCAAGCTCTGGTAAAATCAGATTAATTTGAATTTGGCACTGATACAGCTGTATACTTTCATATTTTGTACGTATATATCACCGTCAAAAAGAAGATAACCACATTTAAAGCTCGGAATCCAACGACACAGATATAGTGCTAACACCCATTATAAATTGATCTATAATAAAAGCGCAGTCTCCACCAATTGCTCAAACTCAATAGTAACGTTGTTTTACCAAATCTTGGATGCACACTACATAATTATTCTCGCTTAATCTGTGGGTTTAGGGATCTATACCCACTGTATTCTTCCATTATTTGTAACATTCATATTATGTTAGCTAGTGTCTATTTTTTATACAACGATTAAAAAACATACATGAACTATAATATGTAAAATGAAATCAGTAATAATGTAGGTTTGCAAGAGTATTATGAGTACGTATTCTCGATCAGTAGGGTTTTTAGCACTTATAACATTCAAAAGTTCTGTTTCTTTTGTTTTTCAAAACGTAGAGCATTTACATAATAATAATGCAAATATAACGTCGTTTTACCAGATCTTGGATGTGCACGGTGCAATTATTCTCGGTCAGTGGGTGTGCGCCCTTTATCAGTTTAATGTTAGTTTTTGCTATATAGCAAATAGCGACGAATCTGTTATTTCAACCAAAGCACAGATCTGTTATTAATATTGATACAGTTATTACGTAGAGTATACATACCTGTATTAGTATTCAAACTCAATTTACACATAAGTTTACCAGATATGGGTGTACATTGTATAATAATTATCCATTATAGGTTTGAACACTCATTGAATCCAACTGTTGCCGTATAGCGATACGGTTGGATAGTGTTGATACTCAAACTTAACGTAGTTTTGCCATATTTTGGGTGTACATTGTATATACATAACTTATCCATTTTAAAGTAAGTTTCAGAGCACTTGTAATTGAATACAATAGTTATTTTTCTATTTTTATACATGCAATTCTGATCTCGTCACTTAGCTGTAACAACAGTGTTGAAACTGAAAACGAATGTAGTTTTTCCGGATCTCGGAAGCACATTGTACATTAATTTTTCCATTAATGGTTTCCAACACGCTATTCATTGAACATAATTATCTATATTAGTATTTGCATCTAATCTTAATTTAATGACACCTATAGAACCTTCACCTCAAGTACCAAGGTTTTTGCCTGACTGTTTTACATAAAATTCAGTTCAATGCCACTGTGTTCCATACAGGTGGCTCAAGGTCAGATAAAGCATCTAAATATAAACTTGAATAACTATTTTTGTACCATGATGGATTGCGAATGCATTCCCTCAGATAATAATAGTGAATCTTTGTTACCCGTTTAGCCTCCCCTTTGAAGGACCGGTACCACATTTTATGTTGCTGTATAACATTGTTCATTCACATAGGCGTAATTCCAAACATGCCTTACAGAATGAGAAATATATTTTGTTGCTCATGTAATGTGTAGAATTCTGTACATGGTATCTTTAAATCCTGGCTGCTTAGTGACCTATGGATCAAAGCAAATACTCTAACCACTACGTCGTCTTCTAATATCAAAGTAAACAAGCATGTCAATTATTTATGTTTTGTCTATGTGTATATTACCTAGATGTAGCAGTACCATCAGTGTCTGTTATAACATAGATAGAATACACATACGGCACAGCTTTAGAATTTGAAATTCAATTTAATGTGACCCAGTCCCTTCAACGATATAATGTTAATGTATGCCATGCATACGACCATGATTGGGTTCACCATTATACAATTAGTTCATTTCCGAGTTTCTTTCCTGGCCAGTAGGCAGCCTCTAATGTAATTCAGTCACTGAACCTATTGAGACGAGGCCTTTTTTTACATCCCATTTGATTACATTAACAGATCTGAATTAAAACAAAAACATGGCTCTTTTTGACAATAGAGACGTGATGTCTATTTTAATTTTCAGTCGAAATTCGCTCAATAATGTGTAATACATGTACTTTGCGCGTTATAAGGAAAGCGTCACACGAAGGGCAATTTATTTTCACCATAATCAAATACGTCCTATTTCAAGACACACCGGACCCAACAATACCAGATATATTTGCATTTGTTTTATACATTAATTTATTGTAATTCTGTAGTCAAAAAATAAACAATTATGAATTGTAGACAACGTTACGATAGGAAGATAACGCATTGTTTATTTGTGTGTAAGGAGTTAACCCACAAATAATGTCGAATAGCCGTTGTGGTAATACTAAAGCAGAGCGACTGCATTAAACAAATACAGTGAGTACTAGTAAAAAGCCCTTGACATTCTAGATATTTCCCTCGACACCTACGATATTTGATTTGAGTTCGGACATTTTGAGGTTGGTTAAATCAACACCGAACACAAAAGAGTTCTATATATATTTGCTCATATATATATATATATATATACTATCCTCACTTGGCAGTATTTATCATTTTTCATTTGCCTAATGACGGAAGAAAGTGTACCTGGCTTAGTCTTTTTTCTGCTTTATGATGCGGGGAATCTTTTTGTTAACAGTCTTTACGTCAGTAAACATACTCAACGACATATGTCCAGGGGATTAAACTGTAAACAATCCGCGACTTAAAGATGTGGTCAAATTCGTAAACTTAAAAGAAACGTGCATGGGTATTATCTTATACTTCATATGTTCGCTTATATGGTATGTTATGTAAGGATGATATTTGGAAGAAAGCTGTTCGAACATAGATTTTTCGTTATATAACATTGACGATATTGGAATGTTATGTATAAGGATGATATTTGGAAGAAAGCTGTTCAAACATAGATTTTTAGTTATATAACATTGACGATATCGGAAGACAGAAGCTAATATGTTATACATGAGCGCACCAAGGCTATGTTACTCGTCGTTTTCATTAGTACGACATAAGGATGTGATGTAAGCTTAAAATCAATAGGAGGAGGTTAAATTAAGTTCATGGGAAAACTAAAAGTACAGAGAAGGCAAAATAAAACTGGATTCAATTTCTGAATCACTTTGCTATTATACATGTTAATTGCAGAAAATTGACAATGCTAAATTGTTGTTTTTTCTTTATTACCGGTACATTTTGTATCTTAAATAAGGTTTAGGACTTCCCTTTAATTTAGTGCTCTTTGAGTACTATTGGGTATTGCCTGTGCTTTTTGTAATTTGCCAAATGTAATAAATAAATAAATAAATAAGTTTAATAAATAAGATGATATATATGTCCATTGTTGCAGTTTTGTCCATTACCAAATTGGAAAGAAATATATTTCAAGGCATGCAGTCTCTAGCGATTTTGTGACTGGCATTGCCACTTGTTGTAATTACCATGCTTTTCTTTTCTACGCTAAAAAATAAAATGCAATCTTAATTATATATTTCAAAACACATCAAAGTACCTGAAAATTATATAGGCCTACTTCCAGAAAATGCAAGGCGCGGCTTTTGAACACCGTATACTAATTTGTGTTCCAATCTTCTTGGTTCACAATTATCCTCAGCTGAAACACAATAGTTCAAAGAAAAATGACGATGGATGAAAACACGTTATATAATATGCATAGCCCGAATGCGCAACTCTATTGAAATATAACAAGAAAACACAAAATCATCGCTGTCAATCTCTTTTGTTTTTATCTTACGTATAGCCATTCTGCAGCGGGCTCACCGGACAGCAGTGTTATTTTTCAAAGCATACTATCCGATTGCTAATCCTCCGAATTTAAGGAGATTTGAAAACCACTGCAACGGCTGATAACAAATCGAGTTTCGGTTCAATTTCTATTACTGTTGCACTTAAATTTCATTTGCCAACATAAATAGATTCATATAGTGGTGTGTGAATATAAATATTTGGCACCCTATAAACGACCATGGATTTATAAGCACTGAGGGTATTTTGGAGAAAGGGGGAAAGTATGACGTCATTGTCAGGTAGCGCATGAGCATCGTCTGGAAGCGATCACGACCATGGGAGCATCGTTTGTACTGAACCAACACAACCTAACTATGGTGCAATATTTAATTTCTTCTACCACAGTGTCTCCAATCGGAAATGATTCACGATTAATTCCGACAGATGCACTTAAAAAAAGGTTTTCCGTGTTTTTATTATTTATGTAAACACCGTGGTTTGTACTTTAACCTAGGCTGAGTGGTTCAGGGAGTACAAACGTGACGTCATTTGGTTTTCAAATTATCTATTATTACGTTTGTTGTGACATCACCAGATCATTAATTATACTGGTAGATTGAACATTCAAAACATTGACCCTTTCCATGTTTCACAAAATAAAATGTGTTGGTCAAATGTTATGAAAATATATAGTTTAGGTTAACTTTAGTCACATGTTTAGTGTGAGGATAATGGTCATGGTAAAGTATTTAAACCGGTAGCAATATCTTTATACAATTACCCTGCTTAATACTATTGGACTTATATTTTAGGGTTAGATTTAGGGATACAGATAAAGGCCGAGTAAAAGTTAAACTTGTTTCTCGTCCCCTCCCGCTTTTTTTGAGGCCGCTTCAAATCTATTTTTATTTAAAAAAATTCAATCATAACTTTTGAAGAGAGATGTTAAGGAAGTTAGTATAACCTTGCTAATATAAAACAAACACTTCTGGAAGGTTCTGTGATCATTAGAGGGGCTTACCTACCAGAAAAATAAAATAAAAAAGGCATCCTTTCATTGACGCTAAATACAGGGCTTAATATATGGGTATTTACACATATTTTTCGATTTTAAAAAAGCCACCGCCTCCCTTTGTTGAAAACCTGGACGAGAACACATTTTTATTTTTACGCGACCTAAACGTAAGATAACGTGAATACAATAATATTTCAAATTTTGATGCTTTTGGATTTATTTCTTCCAAATAACCCCGTTGTGTAAAATATTGTTATTATATCATGTGCATATATTTTGGACAGCATTATTTTGTATCCAATAAAGTCAAATTAAATTAGACCATAAATCCAATCATTCTTTTCCAAAGGTTTCATCTTTATCCAGGGTAGCCACTTCCATGTTTTGAAGCTACACTCTGTAAACTGTTGTGTAAGATTGTTCACTTCGTGAAATTGATTTGGTGGTGTACATATCGTGGTGTTCGGTACCACAGTAAATATTCTAAAAAAAGTGCAAGAAATGTGTGTAGTTTGGGATTGACGGGTCCGCGAGTATCCTTTTATTATTCGAAGTACACTTTCCACTGTTTCAATTGTAATCTTCCTGACATAATTTTCGATTTATATTATGGGCATTTAATACGGGTATATTGTTCAAGTTGTATTCGACCAATTGTTAGGATCAGGGCATAAAAGAAAATGGATGGTAAAGTCCACTTTTGTCCATAGAAAAATGACCTCGAATGATTAAGAAATACATGAACAAATAATTAACAAACAAAAATAGAGAATCGTTTGGTTTTAATGTTTACGTACGTATGACGGTGCTTAATTAACAACAATACGAATAACAAATACGATATGAAAATGGATTATTTTACACATCATTCTAGAGTGTATCTCTTGGGTGAAAATTAGAGAAACAAGATTAAACTAGGTGACGTAATTGGCTTCGCTTGAAGATTTAATCCATGCAAGGACATAAAATGGAATCGACACTATTTTTATCATAGGTTTAGGAACCGGGGGCGGGGCCCCTCAATAATTTTGGTCCGGGGGCTGGAATACCTTTCAGCCACCCCCCCCCAATAATCCTAGGTGAAGTTCAAAAATTGTGATAAATAGAGGGAAAATGGGTGTTTGTGACCTATATTTTTCTGACTCCGAGGGGGCAAACCCCCATTGGGCACCCCCACGGTTGACCACCAAAATATTTTCAAGTTTCAGCCCCCCCCATGTTGAAAATCTTCCAATGTTTATATTCTCATCACTTTTACAAGGCTAGATATTTTTATAATTTTTTCTTAAAACTTACCCACTTAGAAGAAAATTATTTATTATGCTCCGTGTGTACTTATGTACACTTAAGTTATTTCTATATTTTCGTTGCGGCTGTGGCTGTATATTTACCAGCTCAAGATACAACATATTTTTTTACGTCTTGTTTTATAGCGGCAGCTTGCTCGCAACTCTCTCTCAACTATATTCATGTCAAAATTGATTTTGCATACAAACCTTTGCTATGAGATATTATCATTGATGAATTCAATGGCAATGCAAGTCAGAGGAGTGGGGAAACCAGAGTCACCAAGTGGCACTTGCCAGTTGCTAATTTGGGAATGAATCAGGTCAGGCTCTGTGTTCCTTGCGGCCCTCATACAGGAGTTTTCAATAATATATGGTTTTGTATTGAATGTAATGTAATGAAAACTTTCAACAATTTCAGTGACACAAGTGCTTGAGCAGACTGTTATGTTTATTTTTTTAAAGAATAATAAATAAGTAAGTAAAATGTGTAGTATAAGCGTATGTTGTGACAGAAATAGGCGGTAGATGTAGAAATGATAGCGTTTTGCCAATTAATACATCTAAATTGTATTATATAATATTCAAAATACATATTCATACATACGTCATAGTTAACTTGATATTTTATTTCAAATAAAAAAATAATAAAAATAATTTTATCTCACAGACAAGCAACAATTAGACAACACATCAATCGTATGTTTATTTGGTGTTATACTTTAAGAGTAGTTCCAATATTACATTCTGACAAAATAATCGCCTTAAAATACCTCGTATTGACTTACTAAACAACATAACTACCACTTCCTATTATAGGAAACCGTAATTTATCCCTTATCACAACACGTCATTATTAAAGTTTAAAATAAAATACAATTTATTTTCTCAGCCAAACATTTCCCCCCTTTTTTGGTCCTCCTCCACATATCGATATAAATTCCCCAACCTGTGTGCGTACAACCTGCTCTGGCTGTCTACCTGAACAACACACCACACTAACGTAGTTTTTCCACATCCTGGATGCACTCCGTGCACGGGATTCTCACGCTATGTATGCAAGTACTCCTGCCAGCCCCGTGGAATCTAACCATATAGCTCTAGCAAGCGAACAGACTGGTCCACATACTCCTCATATATGTACCCTATGGCATGTAAACTAAACCAAGATTGAACTCAATCGACCCGTTTTCTATCCCCTCATCAGTTGTGCTTTCGCTTCTTTTTTTCACCTTTCGCTGATCTTCGCCTGTGTAGTTAGCCGGAGGGTAGTGTTGTTTAAGTCGGTACAAATTCAAGTTCTGAGAACCCCGTCATATACCTACTTCTTTAAATGTTGAAAAAAAAAACCTCTTAACTTACTTATCAGTTGCCAGGAAAGAAAGTTTTTTAGTACCAATCTGATTTGAACTTTTGGCATTCATTAGAAATATAACAATCTTTCGGTAATTTCTTGTGGACGAATGACTAAAATCACATTATGTTCATTATTATACTATTAATAAACGTGTTCACTATGTTCATCGTATCAGATAGTTGACGAGTTTTTCTCTCTCCCTCCCGTCTATCTCTTTCTCTCTCTCTCTTACAACCACTTTGCATTAAGGGTAGACGAGGTATTGTTGGTCGAAGCAACCTAAAAATCGATTTTCATTATCTAGGTCAATATATTATTGAAAATTAACACCTTGATGTTTTGCAAAAGTTCATTCTACAAATCGTATACTTTGCAAACTTGCTTAATTTATTGCTGTTAATTAGTTATGTACGTTTTACAAAAGTGTTGTTGTTTCATCCCTCTTTACAACGTAACTCAAGAACCGCAGCACTTATAAAAGTATATATGTGATATTTTAATTCTTCTACACGCTCGCTATGAATTGAGCAATGCAGTTTTTGCCAAAGCTCACTACCATTCGTAAGATGCTGTGAACTACCAAATCACAACAGTTTAAAATAATCTTAAGTATGTCATTTATTTTATATATCTTTGTATCATCCCTCAATGGAACATACCTAATTATGATATTGACATTTTTGGTCATTTTTCAAGTGAGCAAAATGGCAATATAACAGTGAAGTAAAGAAAGATATTGTCATCTGGAAACACTCGACTTACCCTACTGTGATAAGAACCTAAGAAGAAGATTGTTTTTCCCCTCTCTCTCTTTTCTGTCTGACAAAAATATCACTTAATTGTCTGAATTTATCAAAATTATGAAACCTAACGTATAACAATAATTATGAAGATTTATTTATGGAATATCACAGGTGAATGACATGTGCGTTATTTAAAGACACAATGAGTGTGAGTAGAAATTGGGCATTTACAGGAAATTATGATTGAGGCTTTTTTTTATGAATTTCCATATGAGTTTAATTAAAAGAAATAAAGGTGTTTTCGAAATTAAAATCGCTCTCAAAACATGTAAATCAAAGTTAAAAATACAATCAAATTAAACAATAATATTGACAAGAATCATTATAATTAATGGGTAACAACTAATTTTTAAGATATTACAATCCGCCAGCATTTTTTAAATTTCTTTGACAATTTAAACAAAATCCAGTGAATTTTAGGAAACCAGTGTCTAAATGTGTGAAGTCATGAAGTGAATATGTTCAGAATTATGATCTGATCTGATTTTCTGTTCGCGTTTTTTAATGACCCTGTGTTAGTTGAAAATCAATTGTACATATTTCGAAATTTCTTCCAATTGCCTAAATTACAGATGTAATTATTTGATAATATGAGTGCATTTATAACATGAGTACTTGAGTTCCGACCTCTATTTGCAATATTATCTTTATACAGTGTAATGGCAAGATGACAAAACTGGTAATGCTATGATAGGTCCATAGCAAGTAGAGAAAACCGATGCAGTAATTGATGAACATATACGCGCGCTCAATTTGTGAATGAAACCCAAATGTCACTAGTAATACGGCTTTCGCCATTTTTATTTAGTCACTTCTCACCACAGACTAATTCATCCATGCTTCTCACCTTCTGGTTCTAATGCCCCTTTCATACCGCTTGCTGGCGTATCAGCCAATCACGAGCATTGGCTGTGTCCGTTTGTCTACAATGCGCGTGCGTCACGCCGCTTAGCGGCAAGCGGTATGACAGTATGAAACCAGCCTTAATGTTGGGTGAAAAGGTAAAGGACATATTGGAGTAACATTATGCGACCAACATTTATACTTGGCGTGACGACCAGAAATCACAATATTGCTATTTTTCAATACGAGTTTGTTACGGGTTGCCCAAAAGCTGGGTTGCCCAATAAAATTGCATTGTAATATGTAAAGGTGTATTAGTCATAATTATTTGCACAATCACAATTTCTCATTTTCTGTTTCAGCCACCATGTCACCTTAGTCAAATGTTTTGTTTGGATTTTTCGTAAACCAAACTACGATAGGTTGACCCATTTATTATTCACGTAGTATTCAATGGAGCCTTCAAATGCACATTTCAAAAGGGATTGAAATACAAGCACGAAACTCCCTAAGTGAGGGGTAAGGGGGTATAAGTTCATTCAATAACATGTGATTGAATCGGACTACCCTTTGGAGTCAGGAGATACAAGTCCGAGATACAAGTAAAAACCACACGAATATTTTAGATACAAGATCGCATGCTACAAACACTACACAAAAGTATTGCAACATTGTTGGAAAAAAAAGCATTCCACAAATTGTAGTTGAACAATTGACCCAATATCCTGTATGTTTCACATGACGTACTGCATGGAAATGTTCTTTGCATGACATAAGTAAGATTATACTAATAAATGGGATGGAAGGCATCACTTGTCATGCTTGTGGTGACACCATGCGCCTATTCTGGTGCTTACAATGGCGGAATTCCGTTTGAATGCAAGAGACAAAGAAACTTTAGTCCACAAAATGTCCAGATGCCTTAGAATGGTCGCCAAATGGTTTAATCGGTTTCTGCAAGGTATCAGGAAAGTGGTTACAGAACAGAGGGAGGTTGGTGATTGGGTGAAAATAACAGTCAAAGGTGGCTGACTCGGGGGATTTTAATTACAATAATAAGGGGATGTGGTTACTACATAAAGAACATAAAGGACAGTATATTTGGTGCGATTCAAGGTCATCCGGTACCATATAATGCTAGCCACGTGACCTTTGTTACATCTGAATCGCCCAGACCTTGAAGGATCTTGGTCTTCTAATGCTGGTAATTTCTTCCACCCGTCACATCCACGAAGGGTTTCAGGCGCTAGTGTCCTAAAAGCAGCACATTTTGATGTATAGTTCCATTTTTTCAAAAATGTTTATGCTTTATCAAATTTGTCCGCCCTTTTTTATTTACTAATTCTTTTTGCCGCCCCTTCGTTTTTGCCGCCCCTTCGTTTTTGCCGCCCCTGTTTTTGCCGCCCCTTCTTCGTCCGCCGCCCCTTCATATTGGCCGCCCTTGCTTTTACCCCGGGGGCTGACGCCCCCAAAGCCCTCCCCACCAAAAAAAATACGCGCATGCCTTCAATCCCATTTATTAGCCTAATCTTACTTATTTTAGCAAAGAACACTTCTATCCAGTACGTCGTAAGAAATCGACAGGATATTGGAGCAACGGTCAACTTACAGTTTGCGGAATTCTTATTTTTGTTCTGCAATGTGGCAATACTTTTTTGTAGTGTATGTATATTGACACAAAACATGGTTTCATAATTATAGTGCATGCAATTTCAGGCTAAAAACCACCATTTATTGGGTTTTAATAAAGGCAACGTGTAAATCATAGGACAAAGATTTATATTCTAGTAAAATGTACTGTTTAATCTTTTATTATTTCCATAATTTCATGTAAATTATGGACATACTATTGAAGAGAAGTTAATAAAGTTGAAGGATTTTTGAAATTCTATTAAATTTGTTTCCTGCAACGAATGGTCTGTGATAGTGATTCACAAATATATTACTATATACTTATATTGCAATAGTGTAGACTCTGCAATGGCGTAAATGACTACTTCAAAGGCGACCATTATGCACTATTTTCGTGTGTGCCTCTGGCCTTTTCTGTATTTAGCGATGTCAATGATTTACATTACACGAACCAAAGGATATATTGCTCTGGTCTTTGTTAGGAAGAACGAGCCTCTAATTGTCGATTACACAGCCCGTCAACACTGGTCTTTCACTCATTAATAATTGTTGCTAAATATATAGAATATCAATCTATTAATGGCAAAGAAGTTAAAACGGTTTTTTAGATTTTCAAGCTTTAAATGTGGTATTTTGGTGAAACTTTGAACATTTCCCAGATGACCGAGAGTATACACAGTGGCATTTTGGTGACTTTCCGAAGTAAAATGTTTCTTTACGTTCTCTCGTAGACCAGTGTGAATGATACATTATTGCTCGCAGGCCGTGACCTTCATGAAAGTCAAGTATATACAAAATATCCATGTTAACTTTACGTTTCTTTTTCATACATGTATGTAGTAATGTTACCTGCAACAAAAATGATTTACTAGTAATATTGATGATTAATTGGAAAATCCATAATCGCTTAATTTAGTTTTGTACATCTATGCACAATTTCAGCTTTATTCAAAACACTTAGATGATTAGAATCAGAATAATTAGATTCACAGAGGTACAAACACCAATAATTTCGGGTGCATGACACCAACACACACACAAATGTCCGCACATATATATTTTTCACATTTATTTTACTTATTTCTTATACACTACTAGATTCTTAATGCTGCCATCCCAGAGGTACACTCCTACCAAGCTACTTCATTGTTACTAAAGAGTACCTGCATGTGTTGGTACTATAGAGTACACACTGGAATCACACACAGACTGGTACTGGATTGGTGCTGCACTGGTACTCTTAGAGTATCCTCAAGTAGCTGAACAGCAGCGTACCTCTGGGTTTGACAGCAGTAGAAATCTGGTAGTGTAGGCAAAACGTTCTCTTACATAACATCTTTAGTTTCTTTTTTGTGCGTGAACAAAAAAACACAAGCCGGTATACTGTCTATGGTATAACAGAAACAAAACTGAATGCGAAAGTTATCTGTCGAATAGCAGCATAGTATGGTAGTATATTTGGTAGTCTATGCACATGTTATACTAAATCCACATTAATATGATACATGTGAAATTGCGAATCAAGATTAATGCGGACTTGTGTGGCACGCTTTTTTTAATCTACATAGCGCGATTTTACTCGCTGCTCGACTGTTGCGCATTTGACGTGGTAACAAAAGCAAGCCTTTAGCGTGACATTACAGGACGCAGTAAATACATGTATGCATTTGGGAGAACGTTGCCTTTAATAAGCACAGACCACTCAATACAGTATCGCGGTACGCATATTAATATGCGGTTATTGAAGTACCGTACCACATTGAAGTACATCAATGCGGATCATCTGATTCGTGTAGATTGCTCCATTGGTACATGTCAATGTGAATGTGCAGTTGAAGCCTGGGGGAAACTCATTAGACCGTCTTCATTATATTCGTGTCAGTCTATATGGTTTACATGTATCGACGAGTTGGCTTGTATACAAAATGCTGACGGATTGCTAGATTAATTCCTGGATCTAAAATAATATATGTAAACGGTAACATAATAATGCTATTATCTATTCTATTATCAGAATATTAATAACCCAAATAAAGATATTAGTTCACCGATTCTAGAATATTATTAGCAATATTTTTGTTGAAACAAAACAACATTATGGCACGATGGTCTCAGATTTCGAGATAAGAATGCGTGTAATCATTGATCATGAACATGTCTTTAGAATTTAACATTTTCTTTGAGCTTCTCTAAAATACAGCTGCAAATAAACTCGCAAATAAAACCACGAGTGTATATATATTTGCCATTTTGCGCTACGCTAAGATTGGCAGGCTATATAATGACAACAATTAGGTAACACTTTCATTTGTAAATATTGATGTGAACTTGATGAAAATCTGACAATTCTTTACCTTGGATTATTATGTTTGGCTTTTTACATATTTGTATCAAACCAAAATAGTATTCACCCTTGCAAACTCAATACATTCAACAGACATACATACATGCATAATAGAAGAGAATGTGATTTGGCATATTCGTCGTTCATATTCACTACACGTATAACAAATACGCACTGAAACAACACCTATACTAGAGAGTCGTTATACGTAAACAAGTTGGACTTATTTTTAGACAAATTAGAATTCCAAATTTTGATTTGTTTGTTTGCCCAATTCCACTAGCAGTTTGGAACTATTTCATGATTGATCATTTCTCTTCAGGAATGAAAATATATTAAAATAGCAGAGTGCATTCCTGCATTAACATGAGATGAGAGATATTAATTAAACAGTCGTACTGTTTGCATATAATTGGATAATGTTTTGTTTTTTGTAATGATATTACAAATCTAAAAGGCCATCAATGCTATCATGTAGATAGACAAAATGTGCTTACATAACTGCCTCCGGTAGCTAGCAAGACGGGACAATAAAAAATATCTTCAAGGTGCACCTATTGAACTATCTTCAGTAGACAGCAAGGCATATCCATTATATCTTCTACTTTAAGTTTAAGTTTTAGTAAGGTTTCCATATATATATAGAACTATCTTCAGTAGATAGCAAGGTGTACTTATTAACTATCTTCAGTAGATAGCAAGGTGTACTTATTGAACTATCTTCAGTAAATAGCATGGTGTACTTATTGAACTATCTTCAGTAGATAGCAAGGTGTACTTATTGAACTATCTTTAGGAGACAGCAATATGTACTCATTGAACTATCTTCAGTAAATAGCATGGTGTACTTATTAACTATCTTCAGTAGATAGCAAGGTGTACTTATTGAACTATCTTCAGTAGATAGCAAGGTGTACTTATTGAACTATCTTCAGTAGATAGCAAGGTGTACTTATTGAACTATCTTCAGTAGATAGCAAGGTGTACTTATTGAACTATCTTCAGTAGATAGCAAGGTGTACTTATTGAACTATCTTTAGGAGACAGCAATATGTACTCATTGAACTATCTTCAGTAAATAGCATGGTGTACTTATTAACTATCTTCAGTAGATAGCAAGGTGTACTTATTGAACTATCTTCAGTAGATAGCAAGGTGTACTTATTGAACCATCTTCAGTAGATAGCAAGGTGTACTTATTGAACTATCTTCAGTAGATAGCAAGGTGTACTTATTAAACTATCTTCAGTAGACAGCATGGTGTACTTATTAAACTATCTTCAGTAGATAGCATGATGTACTTATTGAACTATCTTCATTAGATAACTTGGTATACTTATTGAACTATCTGCACTTCAGTAGATAGCAAGGTGTACTTATTGAACGAGCTTCAGTAGACAGCAATATGTATTCATTGAACTATCTTCAGTAAATAGCATGGTGTACTTATTAACTATCTTCAGTAGATAGCAAGGTGTACTTATTGAACGAGCTTCAGTAGATAGCATGGTGTACTTATAATTTGATAATCTTCAGTAGACAGTAAGGTATATACCACTAAACTATAGTTTATCGTAAGAAGACATTAAGGTATGTATATAGAATTATCTTCAGTAGATAGCAAGGTGTACTTATTGACCTATCTTCAGTAGACAACAAGGTTTACCATAAATAAACTATTGTCTATCTTTTAAGGTATCAATAGACTATCTTCAGTAGATAGCAAAGACTTAAACTGTTAATGTAAAGTGCTACACAAGTTGCTTTATTAATGCCATATTGTGAGAGATATTAATTAAATATAAACATAATTTACCAAATAAAAATATAAACTGAACTCTGTATGTTCTTGTTATGATAACATTGGAGCTCAAATTGAACTGTATCTATGTAAGTGATCCGAGCTAATAAGCCAGTCTTATTAATTTGCTTGAGTTGGTATCGCAATTTTGAAGTTGGTGAGCAGGTGGAGCAAGTTTGGAACTCATTTTGCTGAAGGGTGGTTAATCTCGCCACCGGCATGCATCGATTAAAATACACTGTGGTACCCATTTTCTTTTTTTGATATATTTTCGATTTTATCCTTCTAGACGCGATCGCGAGTACCGAGAACCAAGCTTTTGTTTGATTTTCTCTGCTTAAGGTTGGTCTGAACCCTCGAATTATGGAAACTTTCGGGCCTCATTACTTCTAAATTGTTTGTCTAAAGTATATAAAAGTATACATATTTAGAATGGCAAAGACTGGATAAGTTCATCTGTGAGGTCAAATTTGGGCCAAAATGGCACTTTTGGCCCAAAATCTAAAAATAACGGTTTTTGGCCCACTTCTTTTTGTGCACCGTAAAAAAAATTCTTGGCCAAAATTTAATTTTTATTATTTTTAAAAACTAGATCAAAATATCTAGGACCCGTTTTTTCATTTTTTTAATTTTGACCAATTTCACCAAAAATATTTGAAATTTGTGCCAAAATCGGGCTTTTTTATGATTTTTTTGAAAAATCAACATTTTTTGACCATTTTTGGCGCAAATTTCTCAAAGTTAGTCGAAATTCAAAAAAATTAAAAAACGGGTCCTAGATATTTTGATCTAGTTTTTAAAAATTAATAATAAAAAAATTTTGGCCCAAGACTTTTTTGTTATGGTGCACAAAAAAGAAGTGGGCCAAAAACCGTTATTTTTGGGATTTTGGGCCAAAAGTGCCATTTTGGCCCAAATTTGACCTCACAGATGAACTTATCAAGTCTTTGCCATTCTAAATACGTATACTTTTATATACTTTAGACCAACAATTTAGAAGTTATGAGGCCCGAAAGTTTCCATAATTACAGGGTTCAGACCAACCTTAATTAGATCAAATATAATTACGAAACATAAAGATATAGAGTATTATGGTCAAATTTGAAATTAGCGTTAAGCGGACACATATTATAGAGACAAGTACAAACATTACTAGTATTGGTTAATCACATTGAGATAATTCGTAACATTCTGTAAGGAAAGCCACACTCAGCAGACTTCAGTCAACGCACCTCAAAGCGTTGAATATTTGAAACACATATTTGACTCGCTTGCATATCGTTTATATTAAGAAAAATGTAAATGTACCTTCTAGATTTCAGCATGCAAGTATATGAACCGAATTGAGTCTACGTCTATATGGGGATTCAGTATGGTTATTAAGGGTTACATGATGTTATGTACTTAAACGCTTCCATGCACCTTACCGGATTATATAAGATACACACTGTATTTAATCATGAAATGTACTCTACGTGTGGTGTAGAGGATGGGGACTGTTTTCCCATGACCAATCAAGGATAAAGAAATGATATAGTTGATATAAGAGCCGCGGGGAACATCGAGAACCATCACTGCCTTAATCACAAGATATGTATGGAGTCTCATTACTTGATGCTACTCAAAATTTATACGTAAAGCTACATGGTGATATGTATTTCTTACGTACCAATAATGTAATAATTTTAAAATTATAAGCAAAATTGCTATTCTAGTTATTCATATCAAACAAAACGCACCCAGCCTTGAAATATACTTGCCAATAATTTAGCATTTCAATGTTTTTTTTATTGTTTTAGCTATGTAAATTGAACAGAAATTCAACAATTTTAATTGGCGTGTTTATCCTATTATTTAGAGGTGAGGATAATGACTGAAGATGATTTGGTGTAGTGAAAATGACAAAATAAATGCACACGCCCTTTAATTTTTTTCACCAGAACAATGCACGACCCCGAAGGGGAGTACATTGTGATGGGAAAATTGAAAGGCAAATACAATGATTTTTGTCATTTGCACGTTACACAACAAAACAACACCAATCATTAATCTTAATCATAAAACCATCGTTTTTATAAAGGTATTTTTTTTATTAAGGTAATTAAGGTATTAAAAAAATAACAAAATTAAACGAAAATACTAATCCATAATCGGTAGCCCATAATTGCTTACCCATGATTAAATTGATCAAGCCAGCCCTTCGAAGATGAGTGCTGGTCACGTAGTAATACGCTAACTCGCGTCCGTTCATTGGCAATAATCAATGTACGAAACGCACTTATCTGACAAAGATACGCGTCCATTGGTTATTTGCCTCATGAATATTAATAGGCTTACCGTTTATGAATATTACATTTGCTAATTAGTCAATAAATGCGTATCACTTGCTGTATGGAGTGAAATTGTACAAAATAACGCACGTGTACTGAGATGTTGATGCGTCTAATGCACGAGCCTCGCAGGTGTAATGACGTATCAACATCTCAGTATAAGTGCTTATACGTAGTTCATGCGTTTGGTAGGTAGGTATGGGGTGTATGTGTGGGAGGGGAGGGTAGGCTGTTACGGAGTAGGCACAATTTCATGCATGCACAATTGCGCACCTTAATTCTTGTGTTCAACATAAAATAGATGTGGATGCAAAAGATATAGATATGGTAAATATATTATTAAAAACAATCGTGTTGTATAATGTGCATTTATGATTGATTCAAATGTCATATACAAAGTCCTTTGCGTATGTTGTATTCATTCAGAACAGGACGTGAGCCTCACGTTTCCAGGTTCAACATGAACTATAGTAATGCAAGAAAAAAGGAAGAGTGGATGACAGCAATGATGAATGACTGATACAGACTGCTAGATGTGGGTGGCTGGTTGGCTGCTTGTTGATATCAGGACACCTTTAGTACGTGTTTACGTGCTTGCGTGCTTGCAATTGTGAAACAGAAAGAGGAAACGAAAGAACAAGATAAACAAGAAGAGGACGAGAAACAACTCATGATTTTAGGATTGACTCATTAGAAATCAGTAGGGAAATACTTTTAATTGATTGATTATTGGTTGCAATTCTATTTATAACAACTTCGTTCAGGTATCGGCGAGATTCATCTATATTAGCCAGTTGGTCTATACTAGCTGATGTAAATACTTTTATATGGTATGTTTTGTTCGAGATTGATTCTTTGAATTTGTCTTGAATCTTCAAAATGAAATAGTTGTTGCGCTAAAATCTATATAACTGGCCATGCAGCATTATTATGCCTACTATACCTGGTGTCCTTGGCCTATCATAATAGTTATTGGATTCCTGCTTGTCGCTGCCACGCGTATTGTTGGGCTTCATCATTTTTTTTCTAGATTTCACTTTTATTCAATTTGGTTTTACGTACCACGTCTCCATGGCAATCGTGATGTCTACGTACATATATTAGTACCATAAACATGTGAATTTCTTTTGAAAGATAAAAGGTCTGATTCATTGCATTATTTTGTATAGTGATTTTGACTTGATTAGAGACGGAAAATCTCTTCATGAGAATTGTTTACATCGTAAGCGCGATTTCCTTTTGCTTTTGAATATGATTCAATGATTTCGTTTATTTAGTTATCTGAATGAAGATATTTATAATTAAACCATCACCTGATAAAATTAATAATTTATTTGCTTCCTTAGAAACTATATTTCACAAATGAAACCTGCCTTATTAGATTTTCATTGTGGATATTTTTATATTGCCCATGTTTTCAATTGATACAATTTATGGCTCGTAAAAACATTATGATTTTTATTATATTTTAAACATTAAAATTGCTTGCCTATGCATTTAATGTTTGTGACATGCATAACAAATTGTTTACTTTTGTTTAAGTTGCATTCATCATTGTCTTGTCCTTTGTTGTTGTTTTTGTTTAATTAGGAAGGCAGGCCATACAAGCTAGATATAGCATGTAATAAAAAACATTTTCGATCTTCTTTTTAGCTCAAATGTTTCTAGAAATTGTTACTGGATATACCAGATTTTGTTTGTGAGTGTTAATACAATGTCCTAATGTCATGTATTCGGAATTGTTTCCTGGTTTAGAAACAGGTCAAGTACAGCATCCAGCAAGTGTTACTAGAGTGTCTTCACATCCGTTTTGAAAACAGGTAACACAGCGTTGCCAGTGCTGCAAAATGACTGTCAAATTTAAATACTTTCGATACATTTGTACAACTTGAAAAAAATTGAAAATTCTTAAAATGAAAAATTATCCACAAAATGGCTTACGTATCATCGTCACACACCGCGTCTGGAGGAATGTAAGCTTTGTTTGAAAATAAACGCTAGTTTTAGTCCATTTTGTGCGCATTATCATCATCAGAGAGCCCAAGTTCTGGAAACACTGAAGGCAGGTAGCATACTAAATGGAAAGCGACAGCTGGGGAATTGAATCTATTAGGCAATATTCCCCGCCAAATAGCATTCATTTTATCATACCATTTATCGTGTGCCGAGCAAAGACGTATTGCCTTATGGATTGCATTGCTCGCTTGCTTTGTTGCAATAATATGATTTAGCTCACTTTAGCTTTCACAGAGCTAATAATGTTTATGTTTCATAATTATTTCAAGAACCGCTGCGCTGTTATAATGTAGTTATCATGTTAGTACTCGATGGAATTTTGTTCTTTTCATCTACATTACAAATTTGATATAAAGCATGTAATTTGTGGATATTTTGCATTCTGACCAAGAATGTTATAAAGTGAGGCAAGCGACTCTATATTAACATTTTTTCATATTAATCCTAAACTCTATGACTATGACCAAGTATAGAAACTATTTGTAATTTGTTAAGAAATTAGAGAAGAAACGGACACCATTCTAAAGAGCAAATTTACTCGGTAAAGAATGAAATAATAATTATATCTATATTATAAAAAAGTAGTTCCTGCAATCATCATTATCATCAAAATATGCGCGTGCTTGACATTTTTGAGCAAAATTCTGCCCCTTTGGACATCATCTGTACTGTACAGGCTGTTTAAATGATAACCTATCAATTTTGATGTTTATTGAAAAGCCTGTATGTATATTAATAGTTCATGATTATTTAAACATATCGCAGAATTATGCCTGACAGATTGCAATGGTTGCGATCTTAATGCCTGTACGAGGACTCTCTGTAGCGGGAGCATCGACTAGGTCATTTTGCAGATAGTTATCTTTTAAATTCTGTCGCGTATTGAAACTAGCGCTGTGTAATCTACTGTCAAAACAATGTATGGACATCGCTAAGAAAGAGGATTTCAATAGACTTACCATGTCGCTTCCGTTGTATTAAACTTAAACAAATAAATTTGAGAAAAAAAATCTTAAATGCCAAGGGCGTTATAATCTGTAGAGTACCACATATTCAATATAGGCATTACAATAGTTAGGTTTAATCATCCGAATCTTCTTAAAAGCAGTCATTCCATATTTAATTAGGCTATTTCATCTATCTAACGACATGTAAAATGGCGCGTTGAAAAGAGTAGCAAAGCGATGCTTGTTAAAGTAGACATCAGAATCAGTTCGCTTTTTGTGCACATGAAGCTACGTTAAATAGCATGCCTAAAGTGCAGGTCATCAGTCATTGTTTGTACTTTTTTTTATTTTGAGTACGTTATTCATCACCAGATCAGAGTGTCTTTATATTATCAATATCATTACCTAGAAATGAATACCAATATTTCATGTTTTATTATTATTATTATCATTATTCAGCATAATATACTTTGTACAGTGTACTTCGGTTATATTTATAAATGCGCTTTTATAAATACGCACGTGACCACCTCCGCCCTGCCATAACAGCTTATAGACAGTAAGTCTCGAAGTGACCTTCTACATAGCGAGTGGTCTTCCTATATAATTGAATGCAAAGGCGGAACAACGTGAGACGACTGCTGTGCAGAAAAATTGTCTATTTTGTTCAACTTTGTGATCATATTGTAAACGTTTCCGTCGTTGAATATTTATTTCCGTCATCAAATACTTTCAAAATGTTGTTTTTGATAACATATTACAAATTCGGAATTGCAAAATGTGTAATAATTTTGCAATTTAATTAATACTTAAATTTGATATTTTTCTGCAGAGTTCCTATCTCTTTCTGTATCGTGGTCAATGCATGAGGATTTGGTCACGCTTGCTGGTCTTGGTATGTCGTGCCCATGGGTCACGTGCGTATAAAAGCGCATTTATGAGTATACTGTTATAAGAAACATCTTCAGCACATAGCAATGAATAACAATTAACGTCCACAATTAGTAAATTCATGTGATGATCGATTTGCATAACTTTGTCAAAAACAATCCCTCCCAACGCAAGCGCATTTTTGTGGTTTGCAAAACGCAATCAACTTGCGCGGCGCGTCGGCAACCTTTGCTTAATTTACATAATACACCAGTACTTACTCTCTTAGTCTAAGATCTCCGACATGCTCACCTATCCCGCCACAGTTCTTCAACCTCAATATATGTAATGTAATCAAGCAAAATCAGTCGAAAGTCGGATATATTAACTTTCAGATGTAGCCAAACAAAGACAATAATTTCTTTTTTTGCATATTGTTTTGGAAACACTTAACTGTTCATATCTTTGGAACTAAATGTTCAATTTAAATGGGTTTTCTGCAAAATGTAGCTTTGCAAAATTTGTACACAATCATGTAAAAACTGAATATGCCCGACTTCAAACTGATTTTGCTTGAATACACCACATATTTGTATTTTATAGAGTGACCTTTGACTATGTTGAGTACATAAACTCATACACCGTAACATGGGGTCAAATAATGAGCTACAATTGTTTAAAATGTAAACTCATGAATTGCGTCATTGGAATTGAGATCATTTTAGCTCATTTTGTGTATATGCACAAAGTGAGTAAGAAATCTGACAAGGAGTTTAATTAACACGCTCGTAAAAACAACCCATGTTTGCCCGTATTAGAATGACTATAATTAGAACATGGGTGTGCATTTATTAACTAGATGTTCCGCCTACCTAGAGGGCAAACATGATTAGAATAAGATCTAATATATACCATGACTGACTTAAGGCATTTTAGAATTTATTAAAAAAGATGTCAAAACACCGCACCGATTAATTTTATCATTCTTTATTTCTGAAATGTATACATAGTGTTTATATTGTTTACTTGGTTAATTTATTCTTATAGAAAGAAAGGAAATTTAGTGATGCGTCTCAGCTCAGCCTGTTTTATAAATTAAAGTGTGACATGTTAGTATTTCCTACACCAGCTCGAGACAGTACTAATGCATTACAAGGGTCTAACTCCACACATACGATGCGACAAATTCTAGCACCTTTTCCAATAATTACAAAAAGGCTATCAAGCATTAAAATAGTTACACATTAACATTAACGCCAATATCAATTCCAAACTTTGAAACGTAAAATTCAATTTTTTCCCTCCAAATTTTGCAATATATTTGATGCCTTTCGTCGTCTGTACATGATGGCAGCCACCGAGCCACCGAGGGAGAGGTTAATATATAAATGAGCTCAACACACACTTGCTTATCCAGCCATGCTTAAACGTAATACTCCCCATCATGCGTTGCAAATATATATTGTGCGACATATGACAGGAAGATGTCCCGTTTAACAGCTTTGTCTCTGATATCAAAATGGACGATTTGGTAACACATGAAATCCATACTTTCCTCCTTAAGTACTTGTGTATATATAAGGGCCAACATTATATATTTTTACCATCAATTGATACACTAATATTGCAAAGGGCATTCAAATACACATTTCTTGCTCGTCATAACATGTCACTTTCACAAAACGACCTTGATCCCTTTTACGTCCTGTGTAGTTTTATATTGATATCTTCCTTCTAATGTTGGTTGTACTTTGGAATATCCGTCTGGAGTCAGGGCTTATTGGCGCCGTCATCCCTACATGTTACTCACCTTTTCGACTTGTGAAATTAGGGCTATAAAATATGTTTCGTTTGCCTGGTGTGTTTGGTTGGTTATCACATTCTGCAGGGGTTAACATATATTTGTAGCTCACACAGTATTCTGTAGGATATTCAAATGGGTCATTCAAGGGTTTCATGATAGGTAACGTGTGAGTAACCAACAATGTGTCCTCTGTATTGTACATGAAGTAAGTCACATAGTATTCAGTATGATATCAAGGTCAATAATTTGAGTCTTGTCCTTGGCATGATATTAGAATTCAGATGACTTGGTTATGTTCGAGAAAGCGAAAAAAATAATACTCACATTACCGTATATACATTTACCTTCGTCCAGAAACCGTCATATCAAGATAACACTTTGGGTCTTGTCCTTGGTATGATATTAGAATTCTGATGACTTGCTTATGTACGAGAAAGCAAAAAAAAAATAATACTCACATTACCGTATATACATTTATCTTCGTCCAGAAACCGTCGCGTCATATCAAGATAATACTTTTGGTCTTGTCCTTGGCATGATATTAGAATTCTGATGACTTGCTTATGTACGAGAGAACTGGAAAAAAAACCCAACACCCACATTACATACATTTACCTTCGTCCAGAAACCGTCATATCAAGGTCATACGTCGGGTCTTGTCCTCGGCATGATATTAGAATTCTGATGACTTGCTTATGTACGAGAAAGCGAAAAAAATAATACTCATATTACCGTATATACATTTACCTTCGTCCAGAAACCGTCATATCAAGATAATACTTTTGGTCTTGTCCTTGGCATGATATTAGAATTCTGATGACTTGCTTATGTACGAGAGAACTGGAAAAAAAACCACACCCACATTACATACATTTACCTTCGTCCAGAAACCGTCATATCAAGATCATACTTTGGGTCTTGTCCTTGGTATGATATTAGAATTCTGATGACTTGCTTATGTACGAGAAAGCGAAAAAAAATAATACTCACATTACCGTATATACATTTACCTTCGTCCAGAAACCGTCATATCAAGGTCATACGTCGGGTCTTGTCCTCGGCATGATATTAGAATTCTGATAACTTACTTATGTACGAGAGAGCGGAAAAAATAACACCCACATTACATGCATTTACCTTCGTCCAGAAACCGTCATATCAAGGTCGATACTTTGGGTCTTGTCCCCGGTATGATAATAGAATTCTGATGACTTGTTTATGTACGAGAGAGAGGAAAAAGTAACACTTACTGGCATTTACCATCGTCCAGAAACCGTCATATCAAGGTCAAAACTTTGAGTCTTGTCCTCGGTATGATATTAGAATTCTGATGACTTGCTATGTACGAGAGAGCGAACAAAAGTAATACTCACATTACATATATTTACCTTCGTCCAGAAACCATCATATCAAGGCCATACTTTGGGTATTGTCCTTGGCATGATATTAGAATTCTGATGACTTGCTTTTGTACGAGAGAGCGATCAAAAGTAACACTCACATTACATACATTTACCTTCGTCCAGAAACCGTCATATCAAGGTCAAAACTTTGAGTATTGTCCTCGGTATGATATTAGAATTCTGATGACTTACTTATGTACGAGAGAGCGAACAAAAGTAATACTCACATTACATATATTTACCTTCTTCCCGAAACCATCATATCAAGGCCATACTTTGGGTCTTGTCTTCGGCATAATATTAGAATTATGATGACTTACTTATGTACGAGAGAGCGGAAAAAATAACACTCACATTAAATACATTTCCCTTCGGCCAGAAACCGTCATATCAAGGTCATACGTTGGGTCTTGTCCTTGGTATGATATTAGAATTCTGATGACTTGCTTATGTATATGATGCAGGGGAGTGAGGAAAAGCGTGGCTCACATTGCATACATTTACTTTCGTCCCGAATCCTAGAATGACCCAAATTGGCTGTTCCAATTGAAATCTGTATTCCCACTATGGAAGACATAATCTTAATCACCAGGAGGCTCTACAAGCACACATTCTCCTACATTCAGGTAATCCCATTTGAAATACACGTAACTTGATGTGTGGAAGATTAAGGTGATGTCTTCCATAATTCTAACTTTCTAATTTGGAAAACCATTTTGAAACTACTCAGGTTGGGAGTTATGGTCAAGGTCATATCATTGAATCAGTATTATGGAGTGAAATTGAGCCATCCTCTATAAAAGATAAACGTTTCTATCGTCATCAATTTTACAGGTTAAAAGAGATAATATAGTAAAAACACTACCTGATTGACACAGACGATGATTTGGAATTACATGTTATGTATTACAGGTCAAAATACACTGTAGTCAATTGCTCGAGCCACATAAAACATACCAGTCTGTAGGTCCAGTGGCGATACCAAGTCTAGAAACACAGGATCTCTCAAAAAGCATAGCATAACAGACAGTATCTTTTTTAAAAATGCAGTGTATAATATATATATTGTAGTCAATAAGATATGGCAGAATGCAAAGATATTACCTATTACCTAGGTATAGAGAGGCCGTGAATTTTCCCGGTGTAGCAAAAAAATAGCACAATTTTACAGAGGGTCACGAGAGTTTTAAGAATTGAGGTCACATTCAGAGGCAATTTTGTTATTAATTTTAGTAATGAAAAGTCATTTAGTATTAATCATGAAAATTGAATAGTTATAAGTCATGGTCGAAATTTGTGATGAATTGTGGGATTGTTATAGCTCTATTTAGCTGCAACAAGCCTAGGAGAGGTATAATATTGGCGTGAATGATTCTCACTGGACCGTTCTTTGCAATGAAGAGTCTTATGCCTCGGCTTCTTGTTTGAAAATTTGTACACACATGTTCAATTTATTCTTTCAACACTCAATCGAAAGTTAATTAGCTTTTTGAATTTATACTTCTTCTTTCCTTAGAAGCGAAGAACATTTAACATGTGGTTTGGTTTAAAATTTTAGTTTTCTTTGATGCACAATTCAATTCAAAAGAGTAAACTATATAGTCATACGAGTTTATTTCAGCAAGAGTAAGTGATATGCAAAAGGGAGTCAAAATACAGAACAGTTCTAGGGCCGTGGTAAACAATCACAGGGAGATTGACGAGCCATTTTTCTCAAAACTAATAACACAGTGGTAACAAAAGTTATGTATATTATAGGGGCAAGGAATCCAAATACTACACTGGAATTTCAGTGACCTAAGACAAGCGGTGTGTTATTTATGATCAGAAATAAGGTACCGCTAGGATGTACCTCGTTTCCTATCATATATACTGAACCGCTTGTCTTGAGTCACTGAAATTTCAGTGTAGTAATTGGATACCTTGCCCCAATAATATACATAACTTTTGTTACCAGTGTGTAATTATTTTTTGAGAAAAATGCAAAAATAGTCACAAATTTACCACATTAACATTAGTACCCCATTAACATAAGCACGAACAATGAAGCGCACGTCTTTATGATGTATATTCCCGTTGTGTATCTTTGTGTGTTCATTTTTACTTTGGTAAAATTAATCAAAATACTGCTTTTGTTACAATTATTCAGGTTAGATTCACTGAAGCCGTATACAAAAAAAGTGCGATCTCGCAAATTTAAGGTCCAAGGTCATAAGAATATGATAATTAAAATATGTCTAGAATAAAAAGGGTTCAGATTAGATTTGTATGTTGAAATTCAATCAGTTGTGAAGGGTATATGACAAATTGCTACTGCACCAGGATTTTTTGGAGGTGGGGGAGGAGGATGGGGGGGGGGGAGGGCATGGGGCAAAGTGAAGTTGGAGGAATCAAAATTTTTTGCAAAATCGCCGGAAAAAGTGGAAATTTTTGTAATTTTGGGTTTTTTGCCTCAAAAGTGCATGGAATGTCCCTCCGCAGTGCCACAACTACTGAAAACACTTTAAGAGAGAGACAGGGTATATCCAAATATCTCAAACGCCATTCTCAGATATCCGTGCCTATTGATTATAAAATTCATTGTCAATGTATTTCAAACTCAAATTTATTGGAACTAAGTTATTGTTTTAAACAGCTCCGTGAATTTGAATTTCATTTCCGGCCCTTACGGGTGATAATTCAGTGGGCTTTTCCCTAGGTGAAGGTATTTTATTTATTTATCTATCTAATTTCTTATTTATGCATTCATTCCTCTGTTTATTTCTGTGGCGCCGGTGTTCCCAGAACGTAGGTCTGCAATTATTGATTTTATACATCATATTTCGTGTGGTTAGCGGTGTAGAAAGAATGTCTAATGCTGTACTCTATCATGATACCATATTTCTAAACATTCAAAGCATTTTGCATAGTATTAAAGAACGAGAATCCGTAAACCAAGAAGTGAGATTCCGTAAACCAATACTCTGCATGTTTGTGGTATTAATGAACATTTTGGTCCATTGTTATATAAGCTATTATTCGATGTGGTAGAGAACATATTGTAAACATACGCGACAATATGAGGCAAAATATCGAGAATATGTACGAGTTTGTAAGAATATGTTTGTATACTTCAACTTCAACTTCAACTTTAACTAACTTCAACTTCACTAATTGTAGTTTTCATTAATGTTCAATAATTATACTCTTACAAATTAATATAATTTTTCATTTGAGGGAGTTGTTTGTGTGGGTGGGGGTGTGTGTGTGTGAGGGGTGTATGAGCATATTTGTCTGTCTTACTTTATCGTTGCATTGTTGGGTAGATTATCACACAACGAAGCACCACAAACAGGAAAAACTACACTGTGGATACATTTGCTTTGTCTTGGGACAATGGACTTTTGAAAATTATATCTACGGGCAGTTTGAAATATTTCTGATATGTATATAATATATCTATAATTTCAATGCACCAAGTCACCTGTGAATGATTCAAGAATTATCTCTGACATTCTCAGTCAACTATACATATGGTCATGTTTCCCATTACATTTTCTGATGCTTTTAGTTGGCTTCCGTAACGTCGTGTTCAGAGACGTATAGTTAACGTATGCATTCCCCTTTCGTTTCCGCTCACCTGGAAAAGGGCGTTCAACTACAACGTAACACTACGAGCTCACACACGACAACCTCTCTCTTGACGACATAGTTCTTTAAACCTCAATATATAATGTATACTCCTAAGATGACCTTATGTATGTTGGGGACTAAATTTGCTACATAATGTACGGCTAATTCTTACGACTCCACACAAATATACAGGATATTGAGCTTTGTGAGAGGGAAGTGAGATTGTTTTGAATTGCAATTTACATCATGTAGGAAACAAACTGAGTATATCCTTCTTCATATCAATGTCGTCTGCGCAAATAAAGTTCAAAGTTTTTACAAAATATTCGTCGTATAAGTGCATACAACAAAGACGTTTCTATGATAGCTGCCCCTAAGATAATTACTTTTGCATTACGTAACCAATAATATTTTAGGGATTGTGGTTTGATTTTGGATTCCTGGACTAACTCTATCTGTTGATGAATAATTTTTTATAAACCACCAACTCACTTCGATTTCAAAACATAAAACCTTTCAGTCGCAATCTTTCAGTCATTTTAATACAACTGAACTTTAAAATAGTAATTAAGGTTTCCAATGAAATCAATTTATCCACCACATACACACATACACGTATATAAATAATCACATTCATAAAATGAACCGATTGAAACAGGTGAATGTAGCTCTAATAATATATTCTTAATTCGTTTTCAGTGATGAATTGATCAAATAACTGGTTGGAACATTCAACAAGGAACTTAATAACTCGCGACCTTTAATTCCATATCCATGTATTGTGGTTTAATAAAGAACCCAGCCATGGTATTTATCTTATAAAAAAGATGCCCCCATGAGCAAAAAAAATGTTGACTCACGCATTGAAAAATATAAATGTATTCCAAGAAAGGTTTTCCAAACAAACGGACCTGAAGCACAATCTGCTATATATATATTATATATTTGTCCCTCTTGTCTTTTGGCGCACTTCCTGGTCATGAAATTTGTCTCTGTTTAATATATCATGTAAAACCGCGGTATGCTTTGCCTTAAGCGAGAGAAGTAATACAGGGGATAGAATAATAGATTGAGTATTTATCCTACACGTACATTATATTCTGCCTTTACACGCATTGACTATTCCTAGTTTAATCGGGTAAACTTAGCTCCTACGCCGTGTATGCACACTCGGTTGACTGCCTGCTTGCCCGTATAACCTTTACCTATTTGGCGAGTATTGAAAAAACATAACTTAATCATCCCATGTGACCCAAGTGGTTGGTGTGGGTGCTAGGTTGATATAGGTTGAGTCGAATAAGAGTCAAACAAGTTTATTATTTTAGAATATCAACAACAGATAATTATACAGCTTGATAATATATACAATTTAAAAAGCCTCTTGTCCCATGAAAATGCAATTGTGTTGGTAAAGTAGTTTTACCGGGTTTTGGCGCACCTTTGAGTAATAATTTACTAAACAATATTACAAAGTATAGTAACTGATAAATGCACACACATATTCAAACACACCCCATATCCACTAAACACACAACCATCCCCATCCCCACACTCGCACACACCCCACCCTCACCCCACCTACAATATTTACATGTTCATTGATCCCACAACAATATGGATTTATCTCTTTCATGGTTATTATTGTTTAAATCGTCACCACACGTGACCCAAGTGGTTGGTGTTGATGCTACATGACGGGTGATGTGAATTGAGTTGCAGAAGAGTCACAAACATCAACAACGGAAAATAGCTTGATAATATATACAAGCACACAATTTAAAACCTGTTTTCCCATGACAATACAATTGTGTTGGTAAAGTAGTTTTATCGGGTTTGGCGTGGTGATGATGTAAACAATAATGGCCTTGAAAGAGATAAATCCATATTGTTGTGGGATCAATGAATATGTGAATATGTATATTGTAGGTGGGGTGGGGGTTGGGGTGGAGGTGGAGATGTGTGCGAGTGTGGGGATGGTTGTGTGTTTAGTGAATATGTGTGTGTGTTTGGATATGTGTGTGCATTTATCAGTTACTACTTTGCAATATTTTGTTTAGTAAATTATTACTCAAAGGTGTACCAAAACCCGGTAAAACTACTTTACCAACACAATTGCATTTTCATGGGACAACGGGATTTTTAAATTGTGTATATTATGAAGCTGTATAATTATCTGTTGTTGATATTCTAAAATAATAAACTTGTTTGACTCTTATTCGACTCAACCTATATCAACCTAGCACCCACACAACCACTTGGGTCACATGGGATGATTAAGTTATGTTTTTTTCAATTACCCGCCAAATAGGTAAAAGTTATACGGACAAGCAGGCAGTCAACCGAGTGTGCGTACAAATTGACGATGTCTACAATCGCTCTACGTTGGCGACTGTGCTTTAAAGTCAGCTTTATTGTAATGCATTTGTGCTTGGGCATTGTACGAGTAAACTTTGTTTTTCTCAAACGTGCGTGGTAAACATTGTGCGCCTGTTTTGACCTACGACTCCAGAAGTGGATGTTCCAAATTCATACGTGCAACTTACGAAGTAACAAATGCATAACGGTGTTTTGCTTTTTAACCCCCTGAGCACTAACATTGTAACATTGCCTCTGATTAGTCAATTACATGATATCTTCACTTTAATCACCAATCAGAATGGAGCTTTGCAAATAATTCACCCGAATTTGTTTGTGTGGTGAAATTATTCTAACAATGTTGCTGATTGGTCCAATTGATAATGAAAACTTCTTTTTGACCAATCGGCAGGTAGTTCTCATGGGGTTAATTTAAGAGTAATCGTTTGAATCATGCAGATGTCATTGTTATAAATGATGATGACTAGACGCTTCGTTCTATCTAGTGAGCCTCCTAGCAGACGTAACACATAATAAAACTCCCATTACATATTTCATATAATTTTACTATGATTCGCAGTGTATGATCAATGTCTCATCCTAATTTTTCTCTGTAGTTCAGAGTTTATGCATATCTATAACATATACCTTCACAAGAAGAGAGAACAAATTCCTTCAGATCAGGTGCAATTGAAAATGCATATTCGCCCACCTAAAAGGATAACTGGAAGAACCCTTAATTCCTATGTTGCGGTTAAGTACTGTATATGATGTTGAGACAAGGAACAACATAGTGACGAAGGATACACCGAAATGGTTTGAAGGTAGTCACAAATTCAATCAGTCTCCGCCTCAGGGCGGATAGGGACTCATTGTGAAGATATCAGTAATGCAATCGTCCTATGCCAAAACTCCCCGCAGATAAACCGTGAGCTCAGGCAGGCATAAACTAAGCAACCGTACTTGAATGTGTTAGACCGTATATACGCCACATAGGTTCTGAGTACACGTATAATGTGCGCAAACGTGCGCCATGATATATACCTAAAGCTCCCATTTATTTAAACAACAAGCATTGCTCTTTTCTAAATCACTTTGCAATTATACGTAGAAGTTTGGTTCTCGTAGAGACTATAGAGTGTATTGTTTTGATGTAAAGATAGCATTGTTTTCATAACATTATGTAATCTATACTGCTATTTTGGTAATATCTATAAGCCTGATCGTGTAATAGATACGTATTAGGCAACGAATGTAAACCACTGCTTACATTTCATCAACAAACCATAGGTTGGATTTGCATTATATGGTTAAAATTATTAATGAATTATGTTACATATTTTGACTTCATTTTTTGTTGCATCATTAATTGGCCCGGGTCAAATGAATTAGATCCGTGTATTAATTCATGCTTCATAATCTTGCACATTAAGAGCTCGAACACAATGTATGAGAAATACCCTCTGTTTTATACGTGCATTTGTTGCATTTCTTGCATAAATTGTGTGTTTGCCGGCAAACGTGGACGTGTTTATGAAACTTTACATGCCAACCGCGGACGTCATTGCAACCAGGGATCTTCCTCGTTTAGCTGCGATGTGCAAATGACTGCAAACAGTCTGATAATGCATATGAGAGTGCGCCCCCTATTGTTGATACAAAATCCCCGGTTGAGGTTAAATCCAAAAAAACATCGTGTATAATTTGTGTAAAACGGATCAACGTCCCCGTTATGCGCAGAAATATCAGAAAAAACCACGTCCGCGTTTGGATAGTTAAGTACAGGGTCCCCGTTTCCTGGCAAATACATGTAGGGGTAGGTGTGTGTGGTTGGGTACATGGAGGGTGGGTGTGCATGTGGGGGGTGTGAGCTGCGTTGGTTATCTTTTATTAGCTGCGTATTTCCTATACTCAAAATATAAACGAAATATTTGTAAAACAACATGCCTATATGATGGGTAAAATTACATTGATGTTTCAATATGATACATTTGAATTCAATCAAAGTCCCTTGTTTTGTGTAATATTAACGTGCTAATGATATACTACGACTAGCTTAGATATTTTTTTCCAGCCAGGTTCGTCAATAACAAGCCTCTAGTTAAGGTGCAAATCGACTAATCCGGTAGAGAGGCTCTGTTTGACCTATTGCATAAACCGCTTTATATAATTACTGTTTCTGACCCGTATGCCCTTCCTTTTTCCACCATAAGAAGGTATCAAGCGTTTGTGTTGCTAAACTTCGTATTTTATTTGTCTCATGATCGCTCCACGCCGTCACCTTGTTGACCTAACCTCGTCTACAGTGAACACACGTCACCTACTGATGAGAAGCCCATAGTAGAACATCACAGGTAGTAACTTTGGCTTTCTTACAGTGTGATTTTGACGCCACACGAATCAGTTGTTGCCAATTTCTCATCATCAGCTCACTTTTATTTTAAAGTTATTTTTTATTAAAAAAACACAGTTTTGCCGATTAATTTCATTGATTTTAAACAAACTTTACTGCATGTGCTATTTAATTATTTTTAAAAATCACATCTCTCTTTCTGCCATTTAAAAATCGCTCTTACTGCTTTTCGTATACATTCTTTACAGGTATATATTGCTATTTTGTGTCATGAATAAATCAATAGTTTTGAATTTATTCGTGGGTTCTTGCACTTTTATGTTTCCAATAAATTGTGGCTACGTTCAATGCTTCCTCATAATGACGAACTTGAGGAATGGATTATTATGTGGCCAGGCAAGTGGATGTAGTAATGAGTATCATAGAACATATCGGTTTTAATTTCGCATGTTGCGTGTTTTGATCGACACAAACCACATCTCAATGTTTTCAATCTTCAGTGTATACGTTTTTCCGTTTTTTGAGTTTATGTACAACGCACAAAAACATCTTTTTACAATATTGACATAATTTTCATGTGTTGACTGTCTATGATCTATTCTTTATTATTATTATTATTATTATTATTATTATTATTATTATTATTATTATTATTATTATTATTATTATTATTATTATTATTATTATTATTATTAAAGCGCTTCAACATAAAAACACTCTTTTTTTCAATCTTCAATATACTTTCTTTGACTTGTGTTAGTTGATTGTGTACAATACCTGTTGTATGATTTCAACTCACGCTGTTAATAAGCATGACTTCGATGGAATTTTTTTATGATTAAACAAATTAAGCACATTTTATTTGTTTCATTTTGTTTCCTTTATCTTTATATTTACAAATATTCACACGTAGTATTGCGTGTGTTAAATTTGTTTCAGGGCTGTATTATATTATGCGGTTTTATTTCTATATGATTTTGCCGATTTTGGATGGAATGTTGTCATTCTGAAGCCATTTTGCCGGTTCATACATAATTTATAGAAAAAAAAGACAAACTACGACCGTGTCAAAGGTCACGATTTGAATCCTCGCCATAACATTTTTCTGATAGTTCGATACATATAGGTAAACATAATGTTCTCCACATCTAATTGCTAATTGCAAAAAGTTTATTAAGTTAAATTTGACATAATGATCAAACTACCGTATGTTAAATTTACAAGCATTCTAAAAAAAAAGAAATCGATTTGGAGCACGTTACCGGCAAATGGCAAAAATTATTTCAATGATTGTTTTGACATTGTTAATTTCTTTTCTCGACAGGTTTTGAACAAGCAGTGTTAAGTTTCTTTTTATTCAACAGTTGGATTTGTTTCTTTTCAAAATATTTTGTTAAAAGCGCAGAGTATTATATGTTATATACGCTACAATATTAAGAGTTCAGTTGTGAGTTGCTTATTTATATGTTTTTAACATACAGACAACACATAAGTCGAACACATATCATATCACGCTTGCTTGCCTCATTTTTTCAATCAAACTTATTTTGTTGTTGTTGCTTTAACTTTTTATATGGTTCCACTGTTCATTTATTTAAAAAAAAAGAAGCTGTTTAGTTATACAAATATTCGTCCTTGGCAAATGTGTGAAGTGCATCGGGTTTGTGATCCGTAACTGGTATTTATTCCTTCGCATGTGCGCCGAGCAAGCGACTCAGACACGTTGCCGTTTTATTTTATATGTTTCACTTTGAACATCAATTTTAATTAAGTTCATCTTTAGTGTATACGAGCAAGTGCAGCATGTATTAAATGAAGTCGATTGTAATGCTGGTTGGTTGTATATTTCATTCATTTTTATTTTAAATTTGTGAAATTTCTCAAGGCTGGCCGCACATGACCTTGATCAATGTGTAAATATATGTGTTGAATTGTATCAGTTATTTTCATCTTAAGTGTTTGTGTATGTCGTATTTTGACCCATGCTATTAAAGTAAGAAATCATTTTACCATTTTTACAATTAAATCACCTTTTTGTACCATTTAAATAACTTTGCAATCATTTTTTCGTACACTTTTTTGTATAAATATTTCATCATCTGTTGCATACATAAGATGCTATCTAGAGGCAATCTGAACGATTGTTACACGTATGCCCACACGCACCTATTCATTAACAACCAATTCCACTATATCAAAGGCTTGTCCGACCTATCCAAAATTGAATTAAGGCATAGCAATTGGTAAGATAAAAACAGGTCATGTGTTTGCGTTCATAGATTTCTTTTCCCGCCCACTGACACGTTTTTCTTAAATTTGCTTTGAAACAGGAGGTTTAGACGGCACCTTTCGGATCATAATATCAACGAAATTGCAGATGGGTCATCAGAATCAAGTTCGAGGGCAAAGAGTAAGTTAAATCGTACGGTGGTTGAAAGGTTAAAGGTCACTTCCGTTTTGTGAGTTTGTCAAAATGGCGTTAAAGCTGATTTTTAATTGTTAAATTGCTATATAGGGTATGTTATTGTTTTCTCGCTCTTTTCAGAGTAGGAAGTTATGTTCCATTTAATTAGTCAGTGAAAGTCGCAGAGCGATGACGATTTAACTATAAAGTCAGCTTTAGTATGCACATCTGTCAATACTTGTACTAGAATGAATTTCATTTATATAGGAAGGATATACACACTATAGGTAAAAAACAGAAATAGCTTATTATACTAGGAGTTTTAAGTCATGTAATAGTATTTGTAATTGTATTCCCTGTTATTCGACCTGCCGTTGTGTATGCTTGTTGAAGTAGATTGACAACTTTTATTTATGATGTAAAATGTTCTTAATTTTGATTTACACATTATATCATTTTCATTATGTTCCGCATACTTCCTATATTTTTACAGACATAATTACAGAATACATCCACAATATTCATCTCTCTACTGTTGAAGTCATTTTCATCTTTGAACCATTGAGAGTACGAAGAAAAAATAATTATTTTTTATCAAATTGAAAGCAAATGCGTATATTATTTATCACGTTTTGACACAAGAACCACTATGAACCACAATGGCCTCATCCCAATTGCATAGTTCAATAACCTCAATTAAACAATCATAGTGCAAATTTTGACCTCAAGTTTCAGAGCATGAGTTTTTGTACCCACATTTTCAAAGGTCATTTAATGAATGTGCAAATGTATTGGGGTTAAAGAACTGTGCCTTATTAGATGAGTATGTTGTGGATCCTAGTGAACTGAGAGACTTGTTTAACCAACGTGGACTATTTTCAATTTCTGAGAATATCTACAATACGATGCTTTCACATATTGTAAATTTTGAAAGAAGAAAAAAGATGCTAAAAGAATCCAAAAACTGACGGCCCTTGTCGTCCCTTTTCTTCGAGTTTCAATCCACATCCACAATGTTCATTTCTTCGTATGGCATGAACACAAGAGTGCACGTACTATCTAGTGCAGATCCTTGCGATATTTTATTACGTTTTTGTAACATTATATAAGTGCCACATCTTATTATTACCCTGTAAAGTGTATATTACACACAATATTATGTGCCGTCATATTTGGAAATATCTCGGATGACGAAGAGGATGTGAAGAGAATTGTGGGTGCTTTTTGTTAATTTATGTTGCAAAAATATGCGTTTGATTTTATTTAGAAATGTCAAAATTATCATTTATATTGTTTGTGAATGATAAACTATTATTTCTTTTATTGTGCATTTCAATAAAGTGATGCTTAATGGTTGATTCTGTATGCCTTTTTCTTCGCTATTGTCAAATTAGAAAAAAAACACCCCCCCAAAAAAAACAACAACTTTAAACCCCTCTAAAAACCATTCATTGAGACGTTAGGCATCACTTTGAACACAAAATATACTCTGCCCTGAAGTATGAATTTGTTTCACTTCGTTACCGATACTTTAATTATTTTAATATATATCTATACATACTGAAATAGCATAGCATTCCAAATTTTAATTTGGTACTTCAGGCTGATCCGAGTATATACCCAATGTTGCCAAGCTCCCTGCATGATGCATGTTTGCTTGTAATCCCTTGTTACCTTCCCTTGCATGTGCTTATTTGTTGTTTTAATTTGTAGCCATTGCTGAAAGAAAAAAAGACAGAAAAAATAGACCAAAAGGTTGGAATGACCACAAAGACCAAAAGGACGAATATCACGAGAAGTTTACGGTGAAAATGGGTAAGTAATGAAACGCAATCACAAGTTATTATAAGTTGTTGTTCACGAGCTGCAAATTGCAAATTTATGAATCGGTAGATACTTTTTTGGTGAAAATGAAGGTAAGTTCAGTTATGTGACGAGTTGACGAGGTGCGATTCCATTGTATATGACCATATGAGGCAAAGGTATTTTTTTGAGGTGTCTATTGATCCCTTAGTTATAACTAAGTAGTCGGATCACCAGAAGGAGTAACCTCGGCGTCAGTTCTCTTGGATAGGTTTTTTTTGCTTCTCGATTCTGTGTATAATAATATCAGATTAGGAACTGCTTTTGTTGTCATGGTTTTCAGACAACAAACTAGAAGGCCCTGACGCCTCAAACGGAGGCTTCTAAACCTGGTATATAGCTGGTGAAATTCGGCCAAGATTGAAATTTACTAAGGTGAACTGTATCGTATATTTATGATATGCATAGAGATATCAAGCGAGTCAATCGTTTCCACCATATCTCACTACATGCATCGCATCCATTTTCATTTCAATATACTATGATCGTGATAATATTGACATCCTTTTAAATATGTTTAGATAAACATGATAAAATATGCCATAATTTGAAAACAGTCAAACATGGAACTATTTATAGATTTGACATTTAAAACGTCACTCTCTTTTCTATACATCCATGTCATTTACACCCACCTCCATAGTATCATGCCTACGGTTTAACGATGTTTTTCAACTTTTAATGTGGATTGCTGGTGAAACAGTACGATTCCAAGAAATGCAAGGGACAATCGTTTATACTTTGTGTGTATGTGTGATGACAGCTATACCGGGAAAAGAAGGTTTTTATTTTAATGTAGTGATTTTTTTCCAAATTAGAAGGGATTGGGGTTTCAAGAACCACGCTATATCAGTGACTATGCCAATTCTAGGAATGTTTGTTCTCGATTATGACACATTAATATGGCTCAAGTGTATATTTGTGCAAATTGTGATTTTCAAAAAAATATTTTGCTTGTTATGCTTGATTCGTGAATGGTAGTACCACCTATGAGAAATGTGGGCTATTCCAATTAAAATCCTCACGGCATCCCAAGACATTACCTTAATCTCCCCCACACAAAGGGTATAGATTTTAAATGGAATCACCCATATCCAATTTGAAATTCAAACCCTTCGCTCTGTGAGGAAGATTAAGGCCATGTCTTCCATGGTGTACGTATTCCAACCGGAATAGCACGATGTGTTAGTATGCCCAATAGCATTAAAGTAGGACTATTTGTCATAAGAAATGCATATAGAATAGTTAAAACATCACTAGCTTCTCTGTTACGTTTAGTCCCATTCGATTCACTATAGTGTATACATTTATAATAATGCTAGTCGTTAACATTTTAGCAACATAACGAGAGATTAATAATATGTGAGACGTTGGGATATGTAGAGAGAGGAGAGGGGAAAAGAGTGAAAGCGAAAGAGACGGAGAGAGGGAGAGAGAGTGAATAGAGAGAGAGGGGGAGAAGGGAATGGAGAGAGAGAGCATTCTTGCTTCATGTCTTTAGTATACTCATGGATTAAAATGAACATTACCTCGGGCGTGATGGGGTAAAACGGAAATACCGCCGTGCAAATTTTACAAGCCAGGATAAAACATGCTGACCAGAGTAACCGCGCCAGAAGGCCATTATAACATTACAGTTTCAGCTACAAATGATAACAAGAGCACGGATCCTCAAAATGCAAGTAATCTTTATATGCATAGGAACGGTTCACTAAAGGCGTATTAATTATTATTATGGTTGCAAGTGTGACAAAATGACAGTTAAATGACCTTGGAAATACTAAGTATAAATTTCCTCACATCACAGTAAAAACCATACAGTAATTTTCCCAAAAAATATGACGTTCATCTGTAAGATATACTAAAGGTATTGATTGCTTGCTTGCTTGCTTGCTTTGCTTGCTTATGTCGACTCTTGTAGTCGGACTCCCACAATGGCTCTCCAAACTGCTCTGTCAAGCATACAATTCTTGATGTCTGGGCCTGTTAATCCTGTATCATCTGCCAACATCTTGATATAATCCTTCTTGGGTGCACCTCTTGTTCGCTTTCCATGTTTGGGCTGCCACATAAGAACACTTGAAGCTGCTTCCTCTTCGCTTCTTGCACAGTGCCCTGCAAACTTTAACCTTCTAATCCTGAGCCTCTCAGAGATTGGTAACAGATTCCCATATAAAGGTATTTTAATAATAGGAATTAGATATTAATAATATTGTATGAATGCGAGATAGAAATTAAAACAAAATAATGTTTCAAATATTGAAATTCTATTTGTACAAAAACGACTTTCTCCCATAAGAATAGACCCTATGCAATAAACCAACCGGAACAATATAACAATTGAAATGGCAGTCATTTTGGAGGACAGTTCTAAAATACCAGAACAGGTCTCTAGTTCGATCCCACAACCATTCATACCTACCGCGTGTTTTATTGTATTATCACAGGAAATTCCCCAGGAGGCATTCTGGTAGACAGAATTTTATTTAATTGAGGATGGCTCTGTCATGAGTGACGTCGTATTGCATAAATTGATATTCGTGAACATTTGCAATGATCAAGTTTCACAGTGCAAAAGTGGGTAGTTTATGCGACTTACGTAGTTTAAATTGTCACAAATACTCAACAGCTATTTACTTAACAAATAAATGTCCTAGTTTTTCGGTGTAAAATACTTCATGTTATGAGGGTATGAAATGACGGTATTCCTAAAATTAACAATAGCGATGGCAATAAGAAATTAAAATGGCAGTGTTAATTTGCCAAGAGAACTGTGACGTTTGCGACAAAAATAGCAGTGTGCTATATTCAGGCTGACGTTTTAACCTCAATTATGACACCAAATGATATCTAAAGATAAAACAATATTTTATGTCGACACCGATGATCAATTTAAATATTTAACCAATGCGCTGAATTGTCTTTTGAAATTTGGAAAGAATAAGTTATTTCAATGATCAAAAATTAATTTTTTTTCGCCAGCGACAAAATTCCTTGAGATTTGCACAGAATATTATTATGTCTTACGGATTTCACTTGTAATTTTGTTTATGTTGCTCAGAAAATCAACTGCTCTTTTTTAATTCATGAGTAGGTTTTGCACCAGGGTATAAAGAAAACTGTTAACGGTGTTTAAGGGATCTGGAATGAGCGTTTTGAGCGTTTCGACAGTATTTTTTGTGGGACATGAGAGCACATCAGACATATCGAATTGCATTCGGAATACGAAGAATGTCTTTCTGATATCAAATAATTTGAATTTTTTGAAATTCATGATAGAATACAAATTTTATGACAAATTGTTATATTTTTCACATTTTTGATATATAAGAGTCCTCGAGGTAAATTTTATAAATCTAATGATATATTCTTAAAGTGTATGTAGCTGGGAGGAAAAGCCGACGATCAATTGAAAATTTTGACCTTTCATATTGAAGATATGGATTTTTTCCCCAAAAGGCCGAATTTTTTTTGTGTTTTCAAAATGTTTAGTTGATCGTCGGCTTTTCATCCCACCTACATACACTTTAAGTATAAATCATCAGATTTATAACGTTTACTTCGAGTATGTTAAATATCAAAAATATCAATTTTTAATCATTTGCCATCAAATGTGTATTACATTGCGAATTTCAAAAAATCAACATTATTTGATATCAGAAGGACATTATTCGTATTAAGAATGCAATTCGATATGTCTGATGTGCTCTAATCTAAATGCTCTAACCCCATCCCTTAACAAAAAACCAGGACAGGTTTTATGTTACATAAATACGACGTATTTTGGAAACGCATCAATTTGTAGTTGTACCAGATATTTTTGTTCGGATCTACGTGTTTTTCAGCACATTATCAGCACTGTTTGGAAATATAAATCTCTTAAATAATACATGGCATTAGATGAAGATGGAATCGGGTGTCCCCGAACTATCTATAGGTACTACCTGGTACACAATATTGAATTAGACTGTCACATTGAGCATTATCATTTATGAAGTGAAGTCGGTCCCCAGGAGTCGGTCAGTTGATACTCACCGATGAAATCATTAGAACGCGATGGTTTACCATATAAATTGCTTCAAACGCGTATAAAAAGCGCAAACAGATAATAATAGTAGTTTGACCAAAACACCAATGCTGTTACATAATCAGAACTCTAGGCACAAAGGTTAGCGAGCATTCTGCATAATAACGGAGAGTTTGTGAGTTAACAAGTTTTGCAAGTTAACAGGAATTAACAAAGAAACAAAGAACCCCATAAACAAACAAAAAACAAAACGAAAACTTGACAAGGAAAAAAGGTCAACTGTCCTTCACGTGTCACCATTTAAGTATTTTAAAAGATCACCTGGATTAGATAAATGCACAGGACGATGAACACTCATTTGCGCGGGAAATAAGCAGGTAACACATAAACAATTTTCCTCAAAATTGTCATATTTTTATAAGAAGATTTTGATCATGCACACAAATAGACATTTCATTAAGGACAGTGAGTACACCTAGTCCGAGTATTGTGTCAGTGTTTTTGAGACGAAATGCGTAAACAATAAACCCAATCGCCATTCTAACTTCCGGTTTTTGAGAGCAGTTTTGGGACACTTTGCCCTGTGACATATCGGGAAAATTGACGTAATTATTATTAATTTTCTTATTATTATCATAATGTTGATCATAAAAAATACTAAATAATTAATTTATATAATACTAATATTTTTTATATTTGTTTTAATTAATGTAAAACATTTTAGATTATATTTTGTACGTACAAAAACCCAATATTTATGAATTTTCTGAAAGGTCAAAGGACAAAGTGTCCCAAAACTGCAAAAACTGTCCTACAATGCATTGCCGATTTGGCTTATTTTGTAAGTACTCGCAACTTGTCTTTCACGGTCACGTGCAAGATATTAAGAGCATCCAGCATATGTTAGTAAGACCTGTGTCCCACATGTCCTACTTAGGAATTGAATGCATTGCAAATTACTCTCGCTTCTAGTCTTATTTCCCTTGCTTTAAAACTAAACAGTTGCACTGCTGACTTAATGCAGTTTGTATACTTCGTGTTTAAAAATACATATGCTGTAACCTGTAGTATTGATTATCGAGTGCCGGAATGCTTTTCAAACGATCAATTTTTGCCAAAATTTAACGTTTGGTATTTTGGAGACAATATTTTGTCATCTTGTGTGTTTTGAGCTCAGATAAACATGCTCCGCTAAAGGATTAAGTAAATATCAACTTTAAAAAAATCATATCAGGGAAATGAGGCAGGGCGAATTTATGTATGGCGTAGGGAGAAGTGAATCATACAGGTGCGAGTGATCAGCATGATATGGTTCAATGCAGAGGTACCGCGTGAACGTACTAGTGCAGCGCGATATATTCAAAAATTATTTTAACCTAGTGCTAAGGTTATTAATCCGGTTGTTACATCACTTCTACGGCAAATATTAGTGAGATGTGCAAATTTCTCACAAACTACCGTTAGACAAAAATAACAATGCGCAAATCGAAATGGGTCATTCCGACATGTTATAAATAGACATGAGAAATGATTGCGATAAAAACATACGACAACCATTGCTGAACGGCAATTGTAGTGAAGAATTGTCTGTAATGAAAAGCTATTTTCCTTGGTCTGATCAAGAAATTGATGGCCTTCTTGTCATGCGTGTAGATTAACACCTGCCTAAGCCATACGAGCAGTAAGAAATAAATGCTAACCAGATCGTACTCTTTACTTATTTGTAAATGGTTTATGTTTTATTAGAATCATGCACACAAAAAGACGTTTATTTATTTCATTTGTTTATTTTATTTTTTTAAATTTATTTATTAATTTATTTATTTTTTATTTATTGTTTTATTTTTTATTTATTTATTTATTTATTTATTTATTTATTTATTTATTTATTTATTTATTTATTTATTTATTTATTTATTTATTTATTTATTTTTGAATATAGCACCCTGCACTACAAGCAGGTTGCATTCATCACCTGTGTATATGTCTGCGATTGCATACAATACCGCTCTTTTCAAAGATACTAATCTTACAGGTGCGAGTGATCAGCATGATATGAATATTGTATAGAATTACGATCCAGGTCTTTATCCCTGTTCTTTGACATCAGTGGTTCAATGCAGAGATACCGCGTACTAGTGCAGTGCGATAATATTCAAACATTGATTGAACCTATTGCTATGGTAGTTAATCCTGTTAAGTCATCACTTCTACGGCGAATAAATGTATAGATAAATACCATGTTCAACACATTTCAAATCTTCTACTTTTGCATATAAAGGAAACAGAAACGACGAAATCATCATTAAATTCACACTGACCAAGTGTCAAACATGATTTATACAATATATATATATTATGAGCCCGAAGAAGAACTTCTATCTTTGTAAGACTCAATTGCATCTATTACGGTGAGACTGAAATGAACGATGCAAAGAAACGAATGCGAAGTGTCTTACTGCTCGATTTCCCAACGGGTGACTCCAATCAGGACAGGATGGGCTATTGTAAGCCGTACACCACTTGGTTTTACGGATCCAGTTTCCACATCGTTTAAAATATATCCATCACTTGAAATTGTTTGTCAAAAACGTTATATGTATATATTTGGGAGTGCTAAAGTAGCCAATTTTAAAATATTATTATGTTCTACAAACCTATGCTTTGGATATTTTCGAAAAAATGGAGCTTAAAATATCTAATGAATGAGTTGATTGTATAGTGTCAAACATTTAAATTCGGTCATGGTTGTCATTTATAAGGTAAACATTTTTCAGATATAAAAGAGAAAACACGACAACCAATGTCGTCCCTTGAAATTAATATGTCTTGAAATGTGCTATTTGTACGTCACTTTCGTTCGGGTTGTAAAATGACATTAATAATCTGGAGAACCTTCAAATCAATACTAGGCATTATTGTTCTCCTTCACAATACGTTACACTCAAATATCAAAATTACAAAAAATGACTTTTAACCTTAGAATTTTATTTTTTTAAACGCGGACAAAAGCTGACCCAGCATGCGCCTTTTAGTATCTGCGCATGAAAGGGTTATCTCCAAGGGACACCTGTGCTCATGATGTTGCATCGTATGACGCAATAGACATGCATCATTTATTCACTTATAATGGAAAACCTCTTATTTATCTAACAGGTGATATGGACTTAATGAGGAGGTAGCAACAACCATTAAAACGTTTCTAGATTAAAAATACAGACTTTGAAGATATGACTTCAAGAGGAGGTATAGCAACATCCATGTTTTTAAGTTAAGAGTGCATATTCTAGAATTGATGAAGTGTTTTCAATGGGCATCCGTAGTGTGGGAAGCGTACATTGGCATTGAATTTGTTATTGTAATGCTTATTACTACTTCTGTAGACACTGTCGCAATAATAACTAGAGCGGTTCTCGGCTTTCGCGGTTCTCGGCATTCGCGGTTCTCGGTAGTGTGGGTTGGTCCGTATGTGACGTTTCTGTTCAGAACCTTGTGTGACCCTTCCCCCAGAAAAAAATCATCCGCCACCACTGGTTATAACAAGGGCCTTGTAAATGCAACTGGTGAGACAGAGCCTCGAATGACGTTTGTGTTTTCAGTCTGATTTCAGTTCCCTAACAGGTACAAAGTTTACGCATTATCATAAGGCCTACCAAGTATTGTATGTCCTATAATCTCTTATGTATGACATGGATCTTTACCATGATTGTGCAAGCCAAAAAAATATCATTTCAATACCCCAAACATGCGTTAAAAAAAGACCATGTTTTACACATGCATCCTCAAGTTTAGACATATAATTTAATTTTCCCTAAACCCTCATGCACGGGAAAAATCATGCCGCCACCATTGGTTATGACAAGGGCCTTTTAGGGTGCACACCAGTAAATAACCCCCACTGACTTTCTGTACAGACAGGGGCCGGGAAAACAACTCAGTTCTTCAAAACTTCCCTTTTCTGCAAGCAGAAGGTCAGATGACGACATCCATTGTAAAAATTAATATATGGATTTCAGGATTTTTTTTCCAGAAATATTGTAAAAAGTTCAACCTATAACCCATACAGCTAACGCCACCTCACAAACAGCTTGGTGTTTCTGAAATGTAACACATTTTGAAAGTCGTCATAAAAAGTCGGATCCTGCTAAATTTACACAGACAATCTAATTTACAGGCCTAAATGATGATTAAATATGAATCAGGGCCTAATAGTTGCCTTTTAAGCCTTTTCTAATGTATTACATTAAGTCATATTGCACATTTCCTCGTTTCAAATACTGTTTTTTTTCCTTCCATGGTGTAGCTAGACTTCTCCGTACTCCACTTGCCAATTGTGCTTCTGGCTATTGCATTTAAGCTTAAAACTCTGATTATTATTTGTGCACAATTGATAGATTTTCACATCTAATCTTTTCAGTCACCGTACGCCCTCTGTTTGTTAGCTTCCCAAGTGGACTACTGACTTTGGATTGCGGATAACTTTTTAACACGGGATTCTATGGAGAGTTAGGCCAATTTCTGGCCTAACTAAAATTGGTCATGATGTAATGCATCTTTAAATGAATCTGGCTTGTGATTGGTCCCCAGATATCGTTATTGATTGAACAAATTCATCAGGATCGGTAGAGTAAACTAGTAAACCAGAGTTCGTAGTATCTGATCCAAGAAAATGCACTTACTGTGTACGTTTCAACAACCACTGTTGTCTTTGTCAACACTTGATGAGGAGTGACTGCAATCTACTGACAACCAACGCTAGAGGGATATGTAAAATCAGGCGGTTTTTGGCGATTTTAGCCATTAAGCCCCCCCCACCGCATAAATCTGAAAGCCCCTCTGAGCCCCCCTCCTGGAGACGCTATTGCAAAATCAATGGAGAGAAACTATACTACCTTGTTTCTTAATAAAATGTAACGGGGTACATCAGGCAACTATGAGAGCCAAAAAGGCCTCAAATTGAGCAAAGAAAGACATTAATTTTCACGTGCATTTCAACCAAGACGCTTCATTAGCGGTGTTCACCCTTAATGTCATATTATCATGACCGTTTTATTTTGTTTTATGTTAAGGGCTGGGGTATGAACGTTTGGACAGTATTTATTGTGGGACATTAGAGCACATCAGACATATCGAATTGCATTCTGAATACTAAGAATGTCCTGATATCAAATAATTTTGATTTTTTGAAATTCGCAATGTAATACACATTTTATGACAAATCATTAAAAATTGATATTTTTGATATATAACAGTCCTCGAAGTAAATTTGATAAATTTAATGATACATTCTTTAAGTATATGTAGCTGGGAGGAAAGGCCGACGATCAATTGAAAATTTTGACCTTTCATATTGAAGATATGGATTTCCCCCAAAAAAAAAAAAAATAGGTCTTTTGGGAAATAAAATCCATATCTTCAATATGAAAGGTCAAAATTTTCAATTGATCGTCGGCTTTTCCTCCCAGCTACATACACTTTAAGAATATGTCATTAGATTTATAAAATTTACTTCGAGGACTGTTATATATCAAAAATTTGAAAAATATCAAATTTTAATAATTTGTCATAAAATTTGCATTATATCGTGAATTTCAAAAATGAAAATTATTTGATATGAAAAGACATTCTTCGTATTCAGAATGCAATTCGATATGTCTGATGTGCTCTCATTTCCACAAAAATACTGTCGAAACGCTCAAAACGCTCATTCCAGATCCCTTAAGTATATGTCATATTACATGTTTCACATTTGTACGATTTTAAATAATTCTTTATCATGTTTATAGGACATGCTCTGTTATATTTTTATATCCTCTTTTCATTCTTGAAAAGATAGATCATGCTTTTATTTCACCCATTGGGTATTTCTTTATTAATTTGTGTTTATAATATGGCGATTTCAAGTGGGATAATAACTCCTGGATGACGTAAGCATAATGTTGATAGATTTAAATATCATTATAAATAGGCACTTAATAATAATGATATTGAAATAAATTGATAAATAGATAAATTAATAGATAAATAAATAAAAGATATATAAGCCTAGATAAATAATAAATAAATGATAAACTAGGAGTAAATTGCAAACATAAAATATCTTAGAGCAAATGAGCATTTAATAAGTTTTTGCGACAAATTTTTTGCCCTTCTTGTACGTTTTATCATTATTTTATCTTTTACTAATTTTTTTGGGACATGCTCGCTTATTTATTTTTATGTGTTCCTCTTATCATTTGTGAAGTATTTCTTTATTTTTGTTTTAGTACAAGTGATCACTGAGTATGTTTAACTGTGGAAATATCGGTAGATAAGGTGTTTTTATTTCACCCTTGAGTATTATTTATAAGTGTATCAACATACATTTCACATGTCATGATTTTTCATTGTTTTATTTTAAAGCAATTCTTTATTGGGGTGCATGCTCTCATATATTAGGTGGTGATTTTGTCATGTTCCTCTTGTCATTCTTGATAGATGGCTGTTTATTTATGTCGCGTGTTAAGTATTTTTTAAATTTTTGGTCGAAGTGTATAATTATCATCACATGCTGTAAGCTGTTTATTTATTTCGCCCTCATTTTCTTTACTTTTGTTTTTAGATCTTTAGTTCTTTATTTTTGTTTCTGTGAATATCATCCGAAAAGTAGGCCTTCTGCACATTATGATTTTTCCTTGCTTTATTTAACTCTTTACTGGGGTGCATGCTCTCTGCTGGTTTTTTTCATGTTCCTCTTATCATTATTGACAAGATAGCACCTTCTGTACGCTGTTTATTTATTTCGCCCTAAATTATTTCTTTACTTTTGTTTTTAGATTTTGAAGTTGATATCATGATATCACACGCTATGTTTTATACCAACCGCATTGTCTGGTTAAAGACAGTTCTTGTTTTAAATCCTGAATACAATGTCAACATTCAGTTCGTTCACCTCACAATGCGGTGCGATGTTATATAACTGTATATATTGCAGGGTTGCCAAACCCGCGATGTAATAGGCCTAGGTCAATAGGATGAGTTTTGAAGATTTTCCTCGCGACAATTTCCTGTCCTATAGACACCAATTGATGGTTAAGAAAAATATTGCATGACTTCTCAACATTGGCTTACGCGACTTCTGGTAGTTTTTTATCTCATAGAAACCAACGGTTGATAAAAAAAAATATATTGGGCGACTTTTCAATGATTTGACCCGCGGTTTGCCCTCATTTGTTTGGCAACCGTGGTCTGTGTTAAGTGAATATATTTCGGTAAGAAAATAATTATCATAGACCATGTAGACAGAACGGACAATAGTCATAGGCGCTCTCCTCCATTTTGAGAAATATACTTTTACACACACACTACATTTATAATTAAAATGATCAGCCTTAAAGTTTTACCTTTTAGTGGGTTAAGCCAAACCTAAGTGGATGAAATATAAATCAACACTTCTGGCACTGATTGGTTTCCGTAGTTGTTATATGGAATACGAGCTGTCTGTAGCTACAAAATTGTCTGCAAATCGGCTTTTGCCGGGCCTCTCTTTTCGGCGTTTTTCTCATTAAATTAGGGTCCCGTTCAAATAAAAAATAAACTGGTGTCTAGATGTAATCACAGTTAACACACCAGGAAAATTATAGAATATACAACAACCTAGTTACACCTGTAGACTGCGAACAAACATGCACCTGGCCAGACCTGGCCGTAAAACAAAGTGTTCTCCCTACGGATACCCTTAAGGGTCACACAATAATGATGATGATTATTATGATGATGGCGCATGTGATCAACAAAGTCACAGTTAACAAGTCAATTGATTGATAATTAATCAATTGATAATAACGATCAACCAAGTTGATCGAACGAATTCCATTGCCTAATAATAATAATAATAAATAAACATATAGGAATGGGGATAATAATTCTTAGACACTGATGAATTAAAATAGATAACATACGCAATAATTATCAACCAATAACATGGATATGATCAATTGTTACTTGTTGAGGCGAAATGTACTTTCCACCTCATTGGTTGACAAAATCGCATAGCGTTGGCGACTCAACTTTTAACTTAAGCAGTAGCATACCATGCATACATATACCAATTGCGACATTTGTAGAGCAAACAGCCCTAAGAAAAGGTTGACCCGTAATGTTACAGTTTTCTGGTGCAGAAATAACTGGAGTAAATAGTATTCCTTGGTAGGTGGTGAATAATGTTTTGAAATTATTTTCTTTTAAGTAACAAGTTGTTTGCAAGCTATGTCATTTGCCCTACATCCATGACAACATCAAGGAATATCTTCGACATAATTTTGTGGCATATCACAAAAATTTGAACAGTATCATGGAAAAGTCACGAAACATGATGATGAAGCAATATCAAACTTTCAAGAAGTATTATCACCAAAATCAATATTATTATCAATCAAGGATTTAAAAATATATTTTTTATGTCTATTGTAAACAACCTTACGAATTAATATTCATTGTTTTAAAAACATTACCATATCGACGCAGTAGTGTTTTCCCGTCCCAAGCATTGCCTCGCAAAATTGCCCATCAATTATCAATGCAACGCTGATTGCGCTGAAGTAAGACTAACGAATGGGTGCATGGGGAAATACTTAAAGACAGATACGAAAGCAGTTGTGAGGAGCCTATTTTCAATTATCCTATAAACTAATTGAGGCTCATTCACAACATTGAATTAACCATCTAAGCATCTTCCCAAGCTTGCATTTTACAAACACTTACAACCGTAATGTAACACGAGTAAATTGTTTCCAGTGTCGCGCGATTTCTAAAATAATATGATAGACACAAAGTAATGAAACGCGAACGTCCCGTAATGCTTTGCGTCGATACTCTAATAACGTCAGCGTTGTAGACTCCGTATACACGCACCACATTGCAATACAAGACAGCAGGTGACGTAATTTGGATCCCGATGCTATGAATTATGGGTAATGTGTAAAGAGTGCATCGGGGTTTTGCTGATAACTAAGACCCAAATGGCTGATACCAAGTAATATAAATGCCATCGCAAATTCAATGGTGATCCAATTAAGGCTTAAGCGGTAAGAGCAAGGCAGGCTCTGGGTCTAATTATGGCTCTCGTGTTTTCGTTCCATTCCCGCAATGCCTATATATAGCTTAGTTGTTTTTTATGTGCTGCATCAACTTGTGTTTCATTTTTAAAATGACAAATCATCTCATCTTCGGTAGTCTTTGAAATCCGACTTTTTCATTATATATATGGAAAAGATTGGATAGTAGACGATTATTCTGCCATACTTGTTGTTAAAGTGCTTTTCTGCGCTACCCATCTAATGCAAACTACTGCTAGTAAACATTCTTTCCGGGTCTCGAGTTAAAAGACATTCGAAAAATACTTTGAACCCAAGGTTTGAAATTTCATTGTCATATTCCTTAATACGAAGGATTCATCAAAATCAAATGAAAAATGTGAGAACATGTAACAATATTAGCTATAGTATGTTTAGCCATCGAGGTACTTAGGTTATATACGATTTTCATTATTGAATCAGCAAGAATGATTTATCTCTCATTTTTATTTTATAGAAATGTTTATTTCTGAAGAAAATGTTTCTGAAACATAATGCACTTAAATCACCTCAAAAAATCAATTCCATTATGAAAAAAGTGCATGGTTTTCCATACGAATTCCTGAAAGTACATTATTTTTCCATAAGAATTCATTTATATTGTCTGTTTGTGTTTGCATCTCAGATTCCCGCCAAATTCCCACAAAGGGATACATTTTCATTAGAAAGTAACAGAACCTGTAAAATACGCAGGAACTTGAATTCAAACGTTATTTCAGCCGTTTAAAAGACAAAATATAGCACTATTCTCGCGGGAATTTCAAAGAGGCATTAAAAACAACGGGATCCCGTAATAACAGTATTATCTCAACCGTTTAGGGCCCTTAAGTGCCTACAAGCATATCATAAACACCGCGTCATTTCTCGCCTTTATGAGCTCTATACTTGACGGTGATAGATCAGCGACCAAACAGTTTTCGTCATGCTGAAATGTGCTCCCTACGGACACAATTGTGTGCTTAGCTAACGATACTCAATATAGGGTGACGTGGAATCATCAAAATTAAATTCTTATTAAAAAATCCAATTTATTAACAAATTCTCGTTTGTTTTTACACCATTCGACTAAAAATACCAAATTAACATATGAAATTCGTAAGTTACGTATTCCAGATGGGATTGCAATACTTTCGAAACTACTTTCAAATTAAGTTAAGGCTTTAACACCCTGTTGGCCGTCTGCACTGTCACATTTAAACCACCTGTGTAGCGCTGATGTGCAAGTATTTTCTTAAATGTCAGGGAAATCAGTGTTAATTGAACCGTAGCAAATGGCTAAATGGTATTCTGTTTCCCCGTAGTCATTTGAACCATGAATTCGGCGGAGATGAGCTCTTCAGGTGAGTCTCTGGAGGTCGTGAGTACATTGAGTCATATTTAAGTTATCGTAATGAGTTATAGAAGGTCAAGTTGTTGCATGTAATAGAGTGGGTGGAGTGTTACGTTTAAGGTAATAGATTTGGTTGTGTTATTTGCGCTGCTTATACTGCGAACGGCTTTTGATAATACTGTACTAAGTTAAGTGCACAATCTAGGGGAGGCTATGTTTCTTCATTTCGAGATTTAAAATAAGCGTATTATTCTAAGGACTCGCGATATTATGTGTCTCGCAATGACGATAGTATTACGGTATAGTGCTGCATGTAGAATTACAGAATGGAGCGATTGTGCTTTTTCGAAGTTGTGAGTATAGATACAGCCGAGTTATTCGACTTGAATTACTTAAGATTACTGCTTCGTTGTTTTGACCTTGTATGACAAAAAAATGTATGAGCAAATTCAAAGATATGCTACTCTAAATTTAAAAGAAAAGCAATTTTGTGTTTCGGAATGGCATTTTCTATGCTAGAATATATCAATATCTTTAAGTGCGCAATGGTAAAGAATGCGTTACTCGCTCAAGGTCATCTGTAATAATAACTGAGTTATATTAAGGAGTTAGGGAAATGATTGCTGAGTTCCTGTATGTTGGAAGCTTGCTGTATGAAAGTAACGTACTCTTATATTTGAGACCGGTAATTGTTTGGTACAGTTTGTGCAAGTACAACGATTTTAGTGGTTTGCGCAAGCTAAAAATCCATCGTACATATATAGGAAAGCACATGCAGGAGTTTCAAGGTCATTTATTATAGTAATAGAATTATTTGAGTAACCTTTAATGAATGACAAAGTTATACGCTATGTATGAAAGCTTTGACAATATGACTACCCTCGACTCAAGCAAAGCAAAGACCATTGTTTCAGGTGCTTTACTTAAATTTAATACACACTGGCTTTAAAGTTAGTAAGTACTTTTAAATGAGCATACACAGTGATATACTTTTAAACTGTTACGATTAGGTAGTTCACAGCATCTTGCGAATGGTAGTGAGCTTTGGTAAAAATTGCATTGATCATTTTATAGCGAGTGTGTGTAGAAGAATTCAAATGTAACAGATTTAGTTTTGTAGGTCCTGTGGTTCTTGAGTTATGTTGTAAAGAGGGCTGAAACAACAACACTTTTGTAAAACGTACATTAACAACAATAAATTAAGCAAGTTTTCAAAGTATATGATTTGTAAAATGAACTATTGCAAAACATCAAAGTGTTATTTTTCAATAATATATTGATTAAGATAATGAAAATCGATATTTTGGCTGTTTCGACCAACAATATATCGTGTACCCTTAAGTATGTTTCTTTGTAGCGCACGCGAGGCCCTGATTGCAGAAATAGACAGGAATGTGGCTGCGTTAATGCCATTAAAAAGATACCGGGCAGCCCGTATTGCTACAGTTTAGTTGAGTGGTTGTATTGTATTGTATATACTTCTTAAACTATATTCCAAGGATCGTGTATATTATATTTCGGAACACTGTAAAGTGTGCTGAGGCTTGTGGATCAACGTCTAGGCGTTGTGCCTGTGCGTAGCGCACTATAAATCACTGCGCTTTCGTTCTTTTCTTCTTTCTTTCTTTCTTTCTTATTCGAAATCCGGCTTGTTAAGTTTTTTGTACGACAATAATTAGCATCACAAAGTTAATCGGTTGATATTATACATTTGAATCTAATTTTTCTCTTTGCTTTTGTACTAATGTTATCCAAACCAAACATATTCATGGCTCATACCAACGCGCGTGTTAGCATTACTGATCTGGCTACTAAGATCTTGATATTTAACAAAATATTTCCGATATAGCAAAACGCAAATACAGTAGATATAGATTGACAAATATCATGTTAAATTTACAGATTGGATGTTTCACTAAAGCTTAAGGTGGTACTACACCCCCTGATAAATGTTGTGACTAATTTTGAATTTTCTCCAAACAATAACTACACACTGTAACAAAAGTTATGTATATTATAGGGGCAAGGAATCCAATTACTTCACTGAAATTTCAGTGATTCAAGACAAGTGGTTCATTATATATGTTAAGAAATGAGGTACATTCTAGTGGTACCTCTTTTCTTATCTTAAATAACGTACCACTTGTCTTGAGTCACTGAAATTCCAGTGTAGTAACTGGATTCCTTGCCCCTATAATATACATAACTTTTGTTACCAGTGTGTTATTATTTTGTGAGAAAAATGCTAAAATAGTCACAAATTTATCAAGGGGTGAAGTACCACCTTAAGCGCAGGAGAAATGTTGCTGATGATACTTGCGTCATTCTCCTCACAACTACATACACGTACAAAGATACATGCAGGATCAGTAGTCGGCTTACGGTTACGTGTGCTGACCTTCTCGTGAATGCATACTACATGTATATATTGTTAACATCACGGATGGGATAAAGAAATTCTCTTCTGAAACTTGGATAAATCTAGTCCCTTAGAAGGACTATTTAGGGTAAAATTAGTAGATGGCTTGTTTGTTTGTATGACCGAATATTATGAATTGTGTAACATGCTAGTTAACATTATACTGCTACCCTTATAACGGATTATGTTTCAAAGTATCTTCAACTTGCTGTTTGTCATGTTTTAGACCTTATTTAGGCATCCCGTTTTCCCATAACAACCTCTTTTGGAATAGATGCATTCATTAATCGGAGTGGGAGGACTATCACGTTGTTGCAGTTTTGTATTAGGTGTAAATCGCTTTAATGGCTCAGTCAGGAGTTTAGGTTATTAGACTACTCCGCCAATTTACCAATTTCAATGGAATTGTCACAACTTTGATTGTCGTAGTCATGGTAGTTGAATGGCTCGAATAATTAGTAAAGCTTAACATTTTTTTTGATATTACTTGTTCCGATCAAGATGTTTGTTAAAATCGCGTTAAAATCAAATATGTCAAACAAGTGGAAATTAAGTCAGCCCTCTGACCTTGAAACCTTGAAATTCATTAGTGGAAAACCACGTGGCTCTGCCTTTGTCATTTCATCCGCTGTCCTTGTTCTTGTCCTTTTCGGAAAACCATTTTCTCGGCTTAGCGAGACACCAATGGAAGAAAGTCAGGGCTACACGATTGCTCCAGTTATCCAAAAATCAATACAAGAAAAAATACTGTCGTCTGCTATTTTTCGCGATTTTCTCAATTTTCGCGATTTTCTTAATTTCTTCTCTTCCAGTCCCTTCACTTCTTCCGATTATTCATCTTCTTCTTAGTTCTAGTAAATTATCTTGATTTGTAATCAATTCTGAAAACTATTTTCCTCGGGTTGACGAGGCCCCCAATTCATAAATCCCTGCCTGCATCGCTTATCCAATAATGTTAAAAAATTGATGGAAGCGAACCACTGTCGTCTGCCAGCTTCCATAATTTTTTCAATCGATGATCATTTGCAATAAATTGACATACACAAGGAAACCATCACGGTTTTCGTCCTTGACATTAGTCATGCGCAGTTGATTACAACATGCAGGAAAATGTAGAAATAAATATTTAATGGTAAAATGGTAGTTCACACTATTCAATATAAGAGTGCGATTCATAATTAACCCTTGTTTAACGAAAGGATGCGGATTGTTTCTCTGTCGTCATTACACTCAAACAAACCGCCAAATGGCTCTAAAACCGCCACAATGACCATCCTCTGAGTTCATTTGAGCAAAACAATCGATCTTACCATCTTCCCCGGGATATGGTAGGACATCCAACTTGGAGGATATTTGTTGAGGCCCAGGTACATACTGTTATAAGATAATATTATGGGCTGGAAACTAACTTCATATGTGTTATATTAGTGGTTTCTTATTCTGCAGTGGTAAATATTGTAAAAATCCATGTTTCTGTAATTTTTGGCCTAAATTCAATATAATTTGGGAATGTTTGCACTTGTTTGGTATGAATGGAAAGAGGAGACCCATCCCTATTCATTAAATCATAAACATTGGACATTTGATAATCCAGAGGGGTTGCAACTACTACTTAGTTACTTGGTAGACACTGGTATGTCCATGTCACATGAACAACATTCTGCAATGGATTTACATCATGTTGAATCGTTGGGCGGTTTGCATCGGTTGCCATACCAAATAGTATGAGCATAAAATATACAGTATGTGACAATATTAATAACGAGAATTATATTAATAATAACAATAATAATAACAAAAATAATAATATACAAAACACCAAACGGCTCCATGTCGTACGACCATCCTTTGTGCTCATTTTAGCAAAACAATTGATCTTACCACCTTACCCGGGGTATGGTAGAGCATCCAACTCGAGGGTAGGGGGTTTATTGACGCACATCCATTTTTATAAGATATATTAATCTAATATATGTAATCGGAACAGAAGTTTTTGGTATTAATGTCATAAGCACAAACTCACCTAGAAATATGGATATTGTAGCAACACCTAACCACCTGAGTTCATATTGAAGCAACACACTGAATGATCTTACATTACGTATTGTAAATACTCGCGCTTACTCGCATAGGTTAATGTATAAATATTCAAGACGACTATAAAAATAAATCATTGTTTAATTTAGCCAGTGGAATAAAAAAATGTTGAACTGTCTGGTGAGTTAGCCTCAGTAAATGTTGTGGTTTCTCCTAAAACTTTGGTACCGACGTCTTTTCGCGGTTGCACCGCATGAATGCCAACTGACCGCCCTTGTACGCGTGGGTGTACGCTCTATGCGATTAACTGTATGCACGAGATTTGATACTGCAACCAGCGAAATACGCAATTACGCACTGAACTTGATGTGAGCCAAAGTATAGTTTTCCTCCCGGATTTTGCTTCTATCTGATTCTTAAAAGAATCATATATAAGCGAGCAAAACCAACATTCTTTCATATTTAAATTTATATCTAAGTTGTAACCGAACCCATGGAACTGGAAATATAAATACAAATTTATAAGGGGTCATCTTCGATGAGCACCGACTCAGTGCTCTGTGACACCCATATAGCACAAAAGAGCAGCAAAAAGAAAGGCACCGAGCGCTTAGCGGCGCAAGTGCATAGGAACTGAATCAGGACTATCTTTGACACAATATTAATTGTGTTACTTTTCATAATGCTCATGAGAATCTCAAGAATAAACCTGTTATATATGAATAGATTTAAATGTTGCTCTTTTAGACAATTACATAAGAATTTCGCAATGAATTCTGGGATGACATTCAAATCTATATCTCATGGGATGTGATAGTAATCCTAGCAAGTATAATCAGGTTTGCAATAACCAGATTATAAGACCAGACATACTGAGACTTACGTTAGTTGTAGAAATGGCCCCTCTCTTATTGACTTGATGTTCTTTCCTCAGTATGTATTACATTTGACCTTTTATGTGCATAGAGCATGATCTTCAATCTTTGGAAATAAGAGAGGGAGAATAATATCTCTGTTGATATTTGTAATTACAAGGACGAAATGGTTAATATATACCAGTTAAATGTTGAATAAGAATAGACTTCAATATGAGATGATACAAGTTGTAATACCAATTTAAGAAAACACACATTTTGTGTTCAATACCACAAAAGACTCAAACAAGCGCACTTTATTATGGGATGCTACTTGTTGGATGTTGGTTGCTTCAAGGTATGTGGAATAATCTAGTTGACAAGAATTATTATGTAATACTACTGTATCACTTCCATAAACTGACCACCCAAAGAACCGTTGTACTGCCTCGTGACTATATTTCTATATCGTTCATTTCAGCAAATCAAAATAAACATTGCTGAACATATAGGTAATGTCAAATATCTAAAGTTGATACAAGAGGATATGAATAAAACATTATAAAGGGAATTCATTGCGATACATTTAATTATGCTTCATTATGCTATTTCCTCAATATCATATGTGGCTCAATTCTCTAAACATTTATCATTAGCCTCAGCGAGGTACTCTTTGTAACAAATTTCCTCAAAGATGGTAGATATCACTTCTACTTCCTTAAATTCCACGCCAAGCTTGTTTGAGCATGTTAGGCTTCACCACCAGAACCTGGATATATTGGTATAGTAAGCTACTTTCAGTGTAATAAAGGCAAATATTTCTGATGATGAAATAAGGTAAGCTTACGGCCACTGAACTGTATGTTTAGTTAACCGGAATGAGGGACCCATAGGGGTGGCGACCACCCGCCTTAATTAGACGAGTGTTACTTGAGGACAGTTTCTCATGCGTAAGTATATGATACCATCTGCTCATAATGTGATGGTTTTAAGGTTCATTTTATGTATTTATTTATTCTTGTTTCGTTGTTGTTGTGACTACTTCATTGACCATGTTGACTCGTTAGCATGTTGAAACTAAGTGAATTGCATGTCCATTGTATGCATGAGACAAGTATACATGTTAATGTTGTGCTCAATGTGAAGTACAGTGAACAATATCTCTCAAGATCGTCGATTGTATGCACTGTATAAGCTATCTGTTTCTCTTTTCGAGCGCACAGAAATGCTTCGATATATATCATAAGTGCTTCCATGCCTTGAACATCGTCTATGATTAACAAGAAATTCTTAACCTGATACTTTTAAATAATCTAGATTGATGTATGGGCTGACAGTATTAATAGGACGTGCATTTGACAGACATTTTAAAAGCATAGAAACATGGTGCTCAAGAAAAGATGTTGCAAAAGAGTTTTATAGAGTACACCCTCATTCAAGCTTGTAAATTACTACATAAAAGGCGACTATATCAGGGACCGTATGTGAACTTGTTATATCCGAGCATTATATTACCACTAAAACGCAAAATTTATACTCGATCGCTCTTTGCAGACAAGCGATTCGTACGCATGCTCAGTGCGCAAAAATTGCTTTGTTTATTGCACACTGAGCGTGTACGCGATTCGCCTGTCTGCAAAAGCGATCGAGTATATAAATAGTCTCATTTTCAATGGGTTTGTTCGATTAAACCGGCCGTCATCTTTATACTAGCTCTAAAGTTGACTTCAGATCGTGGAGTATATGCAGTTTTGTACCCAACATTTTTCAAGGTCAATCAAAAAGTGTGCAAGCATATTAAAGTTCTAAAATCCAACCCATAGGTAGCAGAACATGTAGGTGAAAATAAACATAGTTAAGTACAGCACTCTATGTTAATATAATCTTGTGAATATACCTCTCCATTTGTTCTGTACGGACTACAAGGCATTCTGTGATGCTGTAATTCATGGGACAGAATTACCATCATACCATGTCATATATTGTAGTACCTAGGCACATCATTTAGTTTGGTCCTATAGCATTATCAATACCCCGGTTTCACTTTCTACCATACCCTGAACATTTGCAAAAAAATGTGCAAATGGCATTTATTAGACCTAAAAATGTATTTCTCTTTCCGACCGACCCAAAATCTTTTTAAAAAATTTAAAAAAAGAAGAAAAAAAGAAAGAAAATAGGTTTGTGTTGTTTTTTTAATTCGCAAAATGTTTGACCTTAGATGAAATAAGGTAAGCAAAACAGCATATACTCCACAACCTGAAGTCAACTTTAGAGCTAGTATAAGGATGACGGCTGGTGTAATTGAACAAAACCATTGAAAAGGGCACCGATATAGCGATATAGGACTAAACTACATGTGGTGCCCTATAGGGTGCAAAAACAATGTCATTTGTATGCATAAATGAGGGGTTTTCTGATTGATTACTCCTATAACGCTTGTTATGGGCGATAAACTTACAATATTCAAAGAAAAGCTCAGAAAATTGTAAAGTTTCCACAAGATTTTTGTGACTAACTTTGACTCTCCTCTTCTATTATTACTTTTCCAGGCGAGAAAACGCAAGAAAACATTTTACAGTTCCAAGATGAAATAACAGAGCTGAAATGGAAGGCAGACCAACAAATGGAAATCTCGATGGGAGGTGTTGGGTTTGTTCCACCAAGAGTTCTGGTGAGTCTCTCTGTTGTCTGTCAGATTACCTCTCTGTCTGTCTATATGGTGTCTGTCTGGGTGTCTGTCTGTTTTGCAGAAAATAAAGTCTGTGTGTCCCTTTGTCCTTTAAAAAAAAATTAGAATCCAGTAAAACTCATTTCAGAATAACATCAAAATCTAATAAAACAGACAAGATGATGAATAAAAACACCAGAATAAAAGTAATAAAAATCTACACCTTACTGCAGTATGTATACCTTACTTCCAGTTACACATTCACTCACGAAGTCGCACTTGTGCTTTATGATTTTATAATATATTGAATATATTATTTTAATAATTATTGTACTAATTTGTAAACCTGTCACTTTAATCTGTATATTGTTATTCGTTTGCCAAGGACATGTGGAAGAACAATGGTTTCATTTCATTTCATTTCATATTTATTTAGTCTTATCAACATCAACAATTGACATTTTAAAAGGCACATATAGAAAATACTTATATACATTTTATAAAAACAGAATAAGAATGTAGACAGCACATATTTATAGAGAGCACGTTGATAAGACCAAGGATAGCCCAAAAAGCCATGGAGGCCGTGAATAAATAAAGCTATTATTATTATTATTCAATTTACGCGATGCAATTAAGTTGACTAATAATAGAGACAAAGACCACGACAATACTACACTGCCGGATTCCTATTGCTGCCACCCCAGAGGTACACTGGTGTCCAGCTACTTTATTGGTACTTAAGAGTGTCTAAAAGTACACATATGTGACCGTACACCACGAATGAGCCGTAAATGTCCTCAATTGTATTCTGAGTTACAGCGTAAAATGGGCATGAAGGTCGTATTCATAGGTACCTCAATTTGGTGCTACGTGTACCTCATTTAATGAGATACACGTAGCACCAAATTGAAATACCTATGAATATGACCTTCATGCCCATTTTACCCTGTCACTCAGAATACAATTGAGGACATTTACGGCTCATTCGTGGTGTACGGTCACATAATATACATTACACACAGTAGTACTGGATTAATACTGCACTGGTACTCTAGAGTAGCCACAAGGTAGCTGGGCAGCAGTGTACCTTCGGGGTTGTCAGCAATAGGAATTTGGTATTGTGTTTTATACTTTGAACAATTATTACACAAGTAATTACACAACAAGTATTACACAAATTAATAAATTACTTTATATTATTTTTAGTGTTCATATAATGTATGACTAGTTTTAATTGAACTTACCAATACAAACAATTGCATGCATAATAATTAGTCATCCTGAAGAATATACTTCCTTTAAAACATAAAATCAACACGTACATAAAATATCAACATTGGATTATAAAGAACTTCAATAATTAATTACCAAATCGGGAAAAGTTTGAATTGGGATTAAAATCATCAACTATGAGAAAGTCATTTTAATGAGGAAAGACTTTTGAGTCTAAATTTATAGAACGAAGCAAACATACATACGACCATATATCTGAATATTGAAATTGGATTGAAGTATAAAAGCGGAGGCAGCCACACTTTAAACATTGTTTAGTTTTTTCCTTTATTGCTTTCATTAAATGAAGCTACAACGTTTAATGTTTGTTAACGACACATCTTAATTTTAAAATCCTGCGTCTAAATTATAATAATAATAATAATAATAATAATAATAAAACACTTTTATAAAGCGCATTACATACAAGAACATATCCCAATGCGCTGAACAGTAAAATATCTTAAGTAAACTACAACAAATATATACAAAATGAATTCATGTTTAAAAAGATATACCAAAAAGGTTTTACACTACAACATACTTAAATTACACATGGCAAGAAGACAATGGAAGACATTATGTCCACATTTAGTTTTTCATCTTCAGTTTTATTTACAACTCCTCGAAATAAACAAAAACAAACCCATACGCATACAACAATATTGAGTTTCCGTATTTTGCCGCACAAGCCTTACGTCCCTATCCGTCCGTACATTAAGGGCTTACACAGTCTAAAAATAATGTAATAAATGCCACACCCGTGAGGGTTAGTACCGGGCTCGTGACCTCGCCGACATTTTCCGTTGCTAAAGGGAACGCATCTTCCACCATTGTAACAGTAATCATTGGACACTAATGGAGGCAAAGTTCGAATATTCACAGGACTATATTACATAATTCAATCCTGAAACAAGGATTTTGTGTCTCTGTGGTTATTCTGGAGTACACTGTCTAGTCCGCGTGTTAGAGAATTACTGTGCTATTTCTGATCTTTTTATTGGGTGTTTCCATAACCTGACCACCTTTTCTGACTACCTTTTCTGACTACTTTTTCTGACCAGCTTTTACAGTGAGCCCTCTGATATTTGATTTTACCACAATGGCCTTATCCCAATGCCATAGTCCAATAACATTAACTAAACAATCATAGTGCAAAATTTGAACTCAAGTTGCAGAGTATGAGGTTTTTGTACCCCAATTTTCAAAGGTCATTCAATGAATGTACAAATGTATTGGAGTTAAAGAACTGTGCACTAATAGGTGAGAATGTTTTGGATCCTAGTGTTTTACACCATAATCATAGACAGTCATGCTGGGTGATAATTAGCAAGCTTTTCTCTGGGACTTGTTAATAGATAAACAACATTTTAAGGGTACATGGTTGTTATTTCTTTCTCACTTTAGATTATTTATTTGTACCTTTTGCTTGTCGAGTATCCTTTGATTTTGTTTTGTTTAATACAGTTTTGTTTGTATATTTAATGTCTTGGATGCACCATCGGATCGAGTGCCACTGATGTAAAAGCAATTTCCAAATAAAAACTTGAAACTTAAAAACTACAACACTTTCATGGTAAATGAAATTATTTAAAACACCGGTTTAAAACAAATAAAATAAAAACTTGCACACGCATCCCATTTTCCTGACTTCATTCGAACGAGTGCTCCCAAGTGTTACCCTCAGCACTTCCCTGTTCATACTTTGTCTGTCTGATGGACAATTAAGGATATACGATGTATTGTTGGTCGAAGCAGCAGAAAACAAAGTAGTTCACAGCACCTTGCAAATGGTAGTGAGCTTTAGCAAAAATTGCATTGCTCAATAAGCCCAATCGGCATTGGAAGTTTGCAATGCATTATGGGACATATTTTGCAGTTTTGGGACACTTTGTCCTTTGACCTATCGGGAAAATTCAGAAAAATTGGGGTTTTGAGCGTACAAAATATAATTTAAAACGTGTTTTTAGAATAAAAACAAACCCAAAAATTTGATTATTGTATAAATTAATTATTTTATTATTTATAATGATAACATTATTACAATAATAAATTAATGATTACAGCAATTTTCCAGATATGTCAGAGGTCAAAGTGTCCCAAAAACCTGAAAGTTATGGCGATTGGGCTTATTCATAGCGAGCGTGTAGAATAATTCAAATATCACAGATATACTTTTGTAGGTCCTGTGGTTCTTGAGTTATGTTGTAGAGAGGGCTGAAACAACAACACTTTTGTAAAACGTACATAACTCATAAACAATAAATTAAGCAAGTTTTCCAAAGTATATGATTTGTATAATGAACTTCTGCAAAACACCAAAGTGTTATTTTTCAATAATATATTAATTCAGATAAATGAAAATCTGCTTCGACCAACAATACCTCGTATACCCTTAAACCCATGTTTGACAAATATCATGAATGTGACCTTGTGAAGTGGTAATTGTGTTTACTCTATTGATTATTGACCCAGCACCTGAAATGATAACTGTCTCCTCTCTAAACTGAGAAGTTAACTGCCCTGTGAAAAACCATGGAAGTATGGAAAAACAAAACAAATTTCACTTGATGATTTCAATTTTATGTCACTTAACATCCAGAATGGTACAACATTATTGTGCAAAGTGTAAAGATAATAACAATGAAGCAAACATCAAAATAATATCAAATAAGATTGTCAAAAAAGATGGTCAGAAAAGGTGGTCAGAAAAGGTAGTCAGAAAAGGTGGTCAGGTTATGGAAATTCCCCTTTTTATTAATGAAACCAGGGACGAAGCGAAATACCAGTAACAAAAAGTAGTATAGTTTTTAACAGTTCCAATTGAAGTAGTCTGAATCTTCAAGTTAACCAACTTATTTTATGGTATAATTTCGACTTGTGAAATATAATGTTTGCGTAAAATCCAATTGCCATTGGATTAAAATATAAAGGCAAAGGCAACCACACTGCTTTATACATTGTTTAGTTTTTTTCCTTTAATGCTTACATTTAATAGATAAAGCTACAGCTTTTAGTGTTTGTTAACGACGCGTAATAATTTCATTATGTCCACATTTAGTTATTCACCTTCAGTTATATTTACAACTCCTCGAAATAAACAAAAACAAACCAATACGCATACTTCAGGCTCAACGACAACCCAAACAATATTGAGTTTCCGTATTTTGCTGCACAAGCCTTACGTCCCTATCCGTCCGTACATTAAGGACTTACACAGTCTAAAAATAATGTAATAAATGCCACACCCGTGAGGGTTAGTACCGGGCTCGTGACCTCGCCGACATTTTCCGTTGCTAAAGGGAACACATCTTCCACCATTGTAACAGTAATCATTGGACACTAATGGAGGCAAAGTTCGAATATTCACAGGACTATATTACATAATTCAATCCCGAAACAAGGATTTTGTGTCTCTGTGCTTATTCTGGACTATGTATTCTGTCTAGTCCTCGTGTTAGAGAATTACTGTACTATTTCTGAGCTTTTTGTTAATGAAACGAAGCGAAATACCAGTAACAAAAAGTAGTATAGTTTTTATCAGTTCCAATTGAAGTAGTCTGAATCTTCAAGTTAACCAAGTTATTTATGGTATAATTTCGACTTGTGAAATATAATGTTTGCGTAAAATCCAAATCTGAATTTCAAGTAGGGACAAGATATTTTATTACGTACCGGATCCGCATTTAATTTGTAAGGCACTTGCTTGCAGAACACACTACATGTAATATCAGAGCTGTTTTTGCAGGCTACATCGTCGTGTCATGGCAAAGAAAACGTATCAACTAAATAGAATTATAGCTGCTTTGAGTATCAGCTGTAGATTTACATCACAAATACCTGTGTCTGGCCGTGATTCGTTGGTACAACACGATGTAATAACAAAATGGTCTACCGCGAGATACCCGTATTACTCTAAGCTACTCTGCTTTATTTCCGCTTAAAGGAAAGTAAACCACTGATTCATAGAACGTTTACTCAAAAGAAATATCATATACGGCAGCTATGGACGATTGTGTCAGATGCATCTTTTTCACAATAACAATGCACCATTTTCCCGCCCTCGGGTCAAATCGTGTCTGCATCCAGAACCCGTTTCCGTATCCATGGTTTTCAGTGAATAGCGAAAATCAATTAATAACATGTCGGGCTGCGCTATGATACAATACATACACTTACACGAATATGGAGTATGTCTTACTTGCAATACCTAGTCTAGTCTTGAGGCATGTCACTGTGTTCTAATACACAGACTTACATCACTGCATTTTGTGATGATTATCTCCATGCATAATTAATGTAGGTTTTCTTACCACTATTAGGTTATGTTTTCAATATTTTCATTATAGGTGCATCCCATTTATTTCGGTAGGTTTATGTTGAAAGCATGGTTAGTGATACAAGTCTTACACGACGTTGAAAGGCTTGTGATATAGAGAAGGAAATCTGTATCATGGTGTGTTGGAAGTGTTGAGAGTTTATTAAATCTCAAGCTCGGGCGTAGACCAACCACTTGTTATCTTTGCCTCGATCACACATCGCACATCAGTACTTCTAAACTTTTCGATTCTTTCTCTTTTTCTTTTCTTTTTTCTTTCTTTTTTTACCGGAAGGAAAACACCATTGTCCCACACAGTGTAATATACTTGAAATAGCCTTTCACGGTTGTTTGATGTAATGTAAAACTGGGTCATTTTTAAGTAACGTTGAACAATGATGGCGCTATTTATCTTAAATCTTGTTTGCATCTTTACAAGGGATGGACACTTGTATAATGGTATTAGAACATCAGCAAAAATACTAACAAATGGCAAGGGAATTTTCAAAAAACCTTTTATTATGAAATGTAAGGAAAAGTCATTATTTGGCCAATTTAAATTTAGAATATATGTAAATAGCGCCCTCAATTTGCACACAAATGTACAGTTTATAGAATAAAAATTTCCACAAAAAAGCAGAAAATAATGAATGCGTTGATATAGAAACGAAATTTATCTTACAAATAATTTTTAGATGTATGTGTATTAGTGTGATAGCTGTTGTATTGTCCCGGTCTAGAATTGAACATTTTTAATGTGTTTTGTTAGGAAAATAAATAAATTATCACATCAAAGAACCGTGCTTTCTGGACACCAATATCCAGGGAAAACTAAACTCAACCCAGAAAGTATCGAAACGATTATAAATGGTCAGATATATCAGGAACTGAAATATATAGCAAAAACTTATTTAATGTATATAAAGCGCAGCTTTCTCCTGCGCATTTTGATACCTCTTTTGTTGCTCTGCGATATCATTTGGTCGAGTTATTGGCGCTTGAGTGGCTTCAAGTCGGATTTTGAAAGTTGCACTTGTCTCTTGTTCAAGCCAAATGCGTTGTTCAGAGCATGCGACGACGAATCCAGGCAGTGATAGACAGTGATGGTGGGCACACCAAGTATTGAGATGTCAGCAGAAAGAGTTCATGAGATAAGTCAGAGATAAGTAAAGGGTAGCAAGTATTGAAGTTGGAAGTCGAAGGAGTAAAATAAAGTAAAGTTCATGGTTACGGGAGCGCGGTGTCCTTTGTCTTGATTGTGTGTGGGGGTGTGTGTGTACACGACGAACGCATTTGGCTTGAATAGGAGCTAAGCATGCTAAGTGCAACTTTAAAATCCGACTTGAAGCCACTCAAGCGCCAATAACTCGACCAAATGATATCGTAGAGCAACAAAAGAGGTATCAAAATGCGCAGGAGAAAGCTGCGCTTTATATACATTAAATAAGTTTTTGCTATATATTTCAGTTCCCGATATATCTGACAATCTATAATCGTTTCGATACTTTCTGGGTTGAGTTTATATTAGTAGGGTATTGTTAATGAGAAATAAAACATTATAATACTTATAATGTATATAAGACAATATTTGTCTTATACAGTATGATATAATTGAAACAGTCTGACTGGACACCTAGGCCCAGGAAAAACAACATTAGTCTCTAGTGCTATACAATATGGAGCATTCTTAGTCAGCGGGAGTGGTCTAGTTCGTAGACACATTTTTGATTGGACAATCGCAAGATTTCGGGTGCCGTTTATCAGGCCGTAGACGACCCCACGTGATTATGCGTCTTGATAATGCCTTACACGCTTGTAGAGGTGCGCGTATGTATTGCGCTGTAATGCGTAGACTAGTGCGGAATACGCGACGCGCTAGCAGTACTCGCAACAGAATACGTGAAGTTGTAAACAAGTTTCGTTCATTTTATAATGAGGGAGTTTTATGACGGTAACTTAGTTTTTGCTTTAAAAAATTGTTTACAGTTATTAAAATAATATTTAACTGACTAAGAATGAGAATAAACGATAGGAATTTTTATTTTGCCTATCCTCTACCTATGATAGACGACAGGCAGGTCCAATATTTTTATCGTAGTTGGATACCGGCTGCGCCGGCATCCACTACTCAAAATATTGGACCTGCCTGTCGTCTATCACACGGTAGAGGATAGGCAAAATAAAAATTCCTATCGTTTATTCTCTAATTCTACTACATGTAGGAAAGAAAACGTTATTGCATTATACAGTATAATACACTTGAAATAGTCATTTAATTTATTGCCATACAATTAAATGGATAATTTTATTGGGAAGGAAAGATATTAATGTCCTATTCAGTATAATCACCTGAAATACACAGGTCCGGGAAAAACAACATACGTCTCTAATGCCATACAATAGAGTATTTTTTACTGGGAAGGGAAACATCATTGTCTTTATGCAGTATAATACACTTGAAATAGTCGTGACTGGACACACAGGTCCAGGAAAAACAACTTAAGTCTCTAATGCCATACAATAGAGTATTGTTACTGGGAAGGGAAACATTATTGTCTTATGCAGTATAATACACTTGAAATAGTCTGACTGGACACACAGGTCCGGGAAAAACAACATAAGTCTCTTATGCCATACAATAGAGTATTGTTACTGGCAAGGGAAACATTATTGTCATATACATTATAATACACTTGAAAATAATCTCACTATTTCAATTTGACACACAATTCAGGAAAACAACATAAGTCTCTAATGCCATAAAATAGAGTATTGATACTGGCAAGGGAAACATTATTGTCTTATACATTATAATACACTTGAAAATAGTCTCACTATTTCAATTGTACTATACTGTATAAGACAATGCTATTTTATTTCACAGTAAAATACTTTATTGTATGGCATCACTTGAAATAGTGTAACTGGACACACAGATCTAGGAAAAACAACATTAGTCTCTAAGTTTATTTTATTTATCTATTTATTACACTTTATCACTGGCATAGAATTACAAATATATTGCCGTATTTTTACTGAGAAGGAAAACATTATCTCATACAGTATAATACTGTTAATACACTTGAAATAGTCTGACCTTTTGAACTGGAAGAAAACGATTATTGTCTGATACAGTTTATAATACTTAAAATAGTCTGACTTGACATCCTGGTCCGGGAAAAGCAATATTAGTCTCTAATGACATACAATAGAGCATTTTGCTGGGAAAGAACGAGTTATATCAGCGGTAGTCGATTTTATGGTCTCATATTGTACATTATGTCTAGTCTATTTATAGGCGCTCTGCTTTGGGAAACCACATTAAAGCCATAATGTACGATCTTATAATGTGAAATTGGTAATTTTTTTAAAGGCATTTTGTAAATATGTTTACACGTATCCCAATTTGCACCTAAATTGAATCAGCCAAATTTGTAGGTCATCAGAGCAAAGTTCGATATAAAGTCATAATTCATGAATTATTACTTTATGTCCTCCTGTTATGAACTACATGTTAAATGGCCATGGACAGAAACCCTTACCGAGTATTATTTCAGCATTTTGAGTATAGAATAACGAATTTAAAACTTCAAGAAAATCATACATTGAGGGCTTTAATAGCTGATATCACACAAAAGAGAATTTTACTAGGATGAAAGGCATTAGTATCTGATAAAATACACTAAAATAGTGTAACTGGGCACCCAGGTTCAGGAAGAAGAACATTAAATCTCTGATGTCATACAATATGTCCAGGAATAACAATATTAATAGACGACATTAGTGAATGATAAAGCACACTTACAAAATCCATCCTGGTCCAGAAACAACGACAAAAGTCAATGACGTCATAAAATGGAGTGGTTTTTTTGGTTAAGGGCAAAAGTAGCATTTGACATTCTACTTATAATAGTCTTACTGGATACCAATGTCAAGGACGACCTAAGTAGTAATCCCTGACGTAATGCAATTATATAACCGCTGGAGAAGGACACGTAGATGTCATAGATTTCTTATATTGCAGCTCTTAAATAATATGTAGAGTCACACTAGTCCAGGAAAAAACATAGTTTTTTCTGTAAGATACAAGATACTGTACACTGTAAGTAGTCTGATTGGGCACACAGATCTAAGAAACACACCACACAGTCTATTATGTAAGGGCTGATTACTAGGGACCACAACTCTGACGCTGTACACTAAATAGAAAAAGCTATCAGGTCCAAGTGAAAGAATATTAATCTCCGGCTGGTAATGCACACATGTTTACTGGGCAACCAAATTCTGAGAAAACAATTCTGTCTTTGACCTTGGACACTTTTCTTATTTAGTATCGAGGTCTAGAAAAAATAACGTTACTATTGTTATTATTACTATTGTTATGTTTAATCACAAATCTAGCGTTGTCTTTTTCGTTTTGTTAATCAATGCCATGCGGTGCTCCATTTTCTCTTCCAAGTTTACGTATTATTATATTGCGATTTCTCACAAAAACTCAATGCCATCATTATGGTTGTATGCCAACTCATTTTCTGACATGAAAAGTGAGTAATAATTGCAGTCTCTTCCATTAACCATAATGGGAGACGAGCTTTGCATTACCCCCAGTGTGGTTTATTATTCTTTTTACTATTTCTGGTATTTTTGGTTTAACTACGGTCCCGAAATATGTAGTGTAATGGGCTATTCCATTTAAATCCTCAAGATTTTGGAAATACGAATTTCAAATGGAATTAACACATTAGCAGCTCCATTTGAAACTCACCCTCCCTCAGTGGAAGATTCAAGTTGATCTTTCTCAGAGGGTGTATGAAATTCAATTGGAGCTGCTTAATATGTTCATACTCCCCCTGTGGAAGATAATTTCCCAAATCTTCCACAGGGGTAGTGTGGATTTTAAATGGCATAGCCCAATGAGATTGAAACAAATCATATTCGTGTGTAAACAATAGCCTGACTGCCAGTAGCCTACGCAGTAATTTTGCGTTTTTTGCAAATTAATAACAAAGACATTTTGAAGCAACATTTATATATTCATAAGTTAAATGATACATAATAAATGATACATAAATAATATACATCCACATATAATTGTTAAAGAACACTATTTTTAGATAATTAAAAAAATATACCAGAAGGGTTAAGAATTTGTATTTTAGAAATTCATTGAGCAATCTCTTATAACATTTTTGTGTCTTTGTTTAGGCTACTTGTTTGATTGCAAGTCCTGTTGTTTGTGTTCACATCCTTACGAACACATACGATAAACACAAATTGATAATTAATAATGCAATGAGAAATACGCAGCTAAAACTACAGAGGTGTACGTGTAATGTGTCTGTTCAGGAAGGTATATTCTCCGTACAAGAATCGGTACATTATATTTCCTCGCTATGCTTTGGAATAAAAAGGAACCCATAATCATTGTGCATTAGCAGTATCCAGTATAGGGTATGATAATGCAATTCTGGGTGTATTTATGTGTGGGTGTTCGGGGTTAGGGATATATGCGTGGGAGGCGCAGTATATTTGTTGAGTTTAATGCACTCGATGCGGATATCCTATATTATTTTATATACTGTGAAACGCTATATTTTTCACAGATTTTAAAGGCTATTTCAAAAGCTGCTGGGATAATACTATAGGCACGTGTGGACTTATTTTTCTTGAAAAATACAAATGTGATCATTGATGTTACAATTTTGAAATGTTTTATACTTCTTTAAAAAATAAAAGGGGACGTGTCGTCTAAATTGGCAGCGATGCTCGGAGAGTTAAACATGTCACATTGTGTTTGTACATTTTATGGAGGCCTTTTCTCGACATTTTGCAGGGGCTGGTAAACAAATTCATTGTATATCGTTAGCGAAATATAAATAAGAGAATATCTGATGAATTTAAGTAGTACCAAAATAATATTAGACGTGACGCCTCATGATTTGTTTCTATGGTATTTATATGTAAACAAATTTGGGACATTTGATATTTTGACTGAAAAATAAGGTGACCAACATGAACATACTTCCCGCATTAAAATTTAAAAAAACAACAACAGTAAATAATACGCGAAATTAGATAATGTACGAGGGGCAGTCAGTATGTAATGAGAGTTGACTGGTAACCCCATGAATTATATTCATGGGACTTCTCTGTGATCACATAAGCACAGTACCTTTGTCTTTCAAACAACAAATGAAGAGCTTATTTCCAAACCGTGTTAAGTCCACAAGATTCACTTTGAAGAAAATCAGGAATTTTCTTTATGGCAATGAAAAAAAGTTCGATTTCTATAAAATTACAGTGAAGTGAAGGTGACATAATATAGGACCATAAAAACATGTTAAGTTAAAATCTAGAGACTTTTGATTTTTTTTAATGAATTAATTTGTTTTAAAAATAGCATGGACTTAACACGTTTTGACACAAAACGCAATTTCTGGCATGGACTTAACACATTTTGACACAAAACATAGTATCTGTAGCACAGAACTAACCATATTTTTCTCAAACTAGTCTTAAAAGATAACAAATTTATTAAAAACATACAAAATGTGATTCTCTCTACTATAAAATACAATTTTGCCACAAAACACCTTGCATCTCGAACCCCCTCCTGCTGCCCATTTATTACCAAAATTCGACGTTTAAAATAGTTCAAAATTCAAAACTTAGTTGAATTGCATTTCTCAGAATTGAATAAACATCATTTCACTGACAATAAGTGATGACCTGAAATATCCACTTGTTTTATCACATTATCACAAATATTTCCCTCCCCCATGCTGCCACCCTAATCTCATATTGACAGTCGTAAGTTTTTAAGTCCTAAGTTTTTTATACCTTTAACTTTAAAATTATACCTTGAATTTAGTAGCACATTTTGATAATCATACAAAATAATAATATCAAGAACCTCTAACATTAATTCTACCATCACAGCCTCTCCCTCTCCCCCTTCCCACCCTATTCATGTCTTTCTGGAGGTATCTATCAAATATTTCAGAAATCCCATACAAACTAAGCCTACTAATATAAAAAAAAACAACAACAACAACTTTTATGCAGACCAAATTCATGTATACTAGTCTCAAGACCAAACAAGAACTTTGGCGATTAACTATTGGAAGCCCTATGCCGTGCTACTTGCCTACAAGCTGCCCACAAGGGCAGTGTTCGTGGACTTAACACAGTTTGCTACAAAACTGGATTGGACTTAACACGTTTTGGAAAAAAATTGATACTTTGTGTGTCAATATTTCGAAACTTGACTAATTTTGGGAAAAAACAAACACATTGCTGGATAGCCCTAGTTACTCACTACCCATTTTCATGAAAATCTCAATTTTGAAGGTGGGTGGACTTAACACGGTTTGGAAATAAGCTCTTCATATGTAAAAATTATATCACACACTTGATTACGTAACAGCATTAGCATAAAATCAATGATCTATATCAGCCAGTGAATATAGATCATTGATTTTATGCTAATGCTGTTACGTAATCAAGTGTGCGATATAATTTTTACATGTGTTGTTTGAAAGACAAAGGTATAGTGTTTATGTGATCACAGAGAAATGCAAAATAACTCATATATGGGGTTACCAGTCAACTCTCATTACTCACTGACTACCCCTCCTATATATTAGGGGGCTTTCATATTACATACTGACTGCCCCCCGTATATAATAATGGGGGCTATCATAAATGTTAGAATTATATGAATTAGAGTGTTGTAAACATTGATGTCTTGTGTTGTCTCGAAGACAGATCCAAGACGTTAGGACTATGAGTAATATTATGACAAACGAGTCTATTTGCAACAAGCAAGCGAAATCTCGGGATTTATCGTTCACTTGAATAAACCAACCTATCTGTCTTGGCAATCGCGCGCCATTTTAGTGATAACAACAGCTTATCTCTTCCGCATGTATGTCTGTGGCATCCTCGATCTCAAATTACATCAATATGCTAATATTTTATGTGTAGAAGGTATTTATTATTGTGACCGGGTCATGGGATCGCGGTCGGAGAGTGGAGTTAGTGGTTGTATGTATTGCGAGATTTTAACTGAAGTATTCGGGTAAATACTGTAAAACTGCTGCATGCCGCGCATGGCACATAATACACCTCGACATATTTCTCAGCCCCATTTATCTTGCTTGCTCACTTCAACGCACAAGTGTGAAAAGTGGTTTTCAATCTCACGGTGAATAATGTATGGTTTATGTTAATTAACAAACCGCTATTTTGTAGCAGTGTAACAGTGTTTATAATAAAGCAAACTATGGTTAGTGAATATTTAACGAAGTTTATTGGAAGTAAGCAAAACGAAGACCTAGTATACATGGTATATGTATATGATGTAGTTCTAACATTTCCAAAAACAAAATCGAAATGTGTGAGTTAGTTTTAACATGACTATCATTGAAATATTTCAATTTTGCTGCGTCCATCCTGTAGGCCTAAGAAGCGATTTTGTCTAATATTCTTTAGCAACGCGTTTGACACAGAACTTCTTGGCGCGAAAACGATGCAAATTTATGAGCGGATTCACAAATCATTCTTTGAGCTAGCTACTAATAAATACGCCACATAGGTGAACATTGGCGCGCTTCGAAATGATATGGTTTAATATGTGAAGTTTGGCACCCTTAGATATATATTATGTACTAAATAATGAGAATTTCTGTGTTGTTTTTGACAGCTCGTTTCATCTAAGGTGCCTCAAGGAGATGTACTTCCAACACTTGCACATCCCAAAGGGGTCATTGTTATGCATTATGTAAGTAATACACATTTTATGTTACATATATGTCAAATCCATATTCCTAGGCGAGTACTTTGTAATTGATGGCTGCCTCATGCAAAAGTGCTTGAAATCATCTTTGAAACAAACACACAATTGTAGGTAAATAAACATGCGATGCTGGTTATTCGGTCCTCTGGAATATAACATCCAGTGTTGGTGTTGTTACGTTTATTCGGGGTACACGGGAGGACATACTCTCTCTATTTATATATACAAAATAATTATAGTACTATTTATTAAAAACAAATCCCTTATTATTTGGATGTTTTACTTTATAAACTGACTGAAACAAATGGTCTTCTAAATTTTATTAAAAGTCAAGATCGGCGAATTGTAATTTCTGGATTAATTTCAAGGGTTGGTTTCAATATCAGACCCACGCGTGGCAGCCATTGTTTTTAACTAAACTATACACGTCATTGTGGAGCTTAGATTATGGCAACATATTAAATGCCTTGTTTTCGAAAATTGGAAACTTAATAACCTTAAGCGTAGGGTACAAATATGAAGCTGAACGACGTAATAAAGTTTTTTGTTTTTTCAATCTTATTTACCTGCTAGAAAACATCTGTTTATGTGTAATACCTGCGGCAAAAACGCCTTAGCGGTGACGTATTTGCTCCATATATTGTTTATTATTGTTTATTAATAACCCACAACCAGATTCCGTCATTATGGTTTACGAAACTGATTGATATTTCCAAATGAGACAATCTTATTTGATGTACCTCGATAGTAGCTTTGTAGTACCTCTTGGGGGGTATATAACCCAGTATGAAATGGTATGTAGTGCCATGTAGTGCGAGTGGTGGTTATTTTGAGGCATACAGTATCATGAACCAGCATATTGGCCCACCTGAACTACATATTTGTAAGCAGAAACATTCGATTTTGTAAACATTTTTCGTAATTCATGTAACTGTTTACTTTTTTCCTTTGCAGGATTTTGACAACCACACATGCAGCTCGTTACTTAGTAAGTATCACGACGTTTATTTGCTCGTTTATGGATTTATATTAACGTCCTTGCTCAAGTATTATAGTCATCGTCGTCATCGTTTGTCTTCGAAGTTAAAAAATAGTAATTGTAGAGGATATTAGTTCCAAAAGACAACAAATTGCACAGGTGTCTTGTACCACAAACAATTAAAGATTGAGGAGAAACGCGTAGGCTATTATTGAAAACACGGACTACTTTGATGCAAGTGCAGGCTTTCCATGTCCAGGATTGATTGGAGGTTTGGTTGAAAACATGGACAACTTTGATGCAAGTGTAGACTTTCCATGTCCTGGATTGCTTAGAGTACAAGTGAAAACATGGACAACTTTGATGCAAGATAGACTTTCCATGTCCAGGATTGCTTAGAGGTACAATTAAAAACATGGACAACTTTGATGCAAGAGCAGACTTTCCATGTCCAGGATTGCTTAGAGGTACAAGTGAAAACATGGACAACTTTGATGCAAGGGTAGACTTTCCATGTCCAGGATTGCTTAGAGGTTCAAGTGAAAACGTGGACAACTTTGATGCAAGGGTAGACTTTCCATGTCCAGGATTGCTTAGAGGTACAAGTGAAAACATGGACAATTTTGATGCAAGGGTAGACTTTCCATGTCCAGGATTGCTTAGAGGTACAAGTGAAAACATGGACAACTTTGATGCAAGGGTAGACTTTCCATGTCCAGGATTGCTTAGAGGTACAAGTGAAAACATGGACAATTTTGATGCAAGGGTAGACTTTCCATGTCCAGGATTGCTTAGAGGTACAAGTGAAAACATGGACAACTTTGATGCAAGAGTAGACTTTCCATGTCCAGGATAGATTAGAGGTACAAGTGAAAACATGGACAATTTTGATGCAAGTGTAGACTTTGCATGTCCAGGATTGCTTAGAGGTGCAAGTGAAAACATGGACAACTTTGATACAAGGGTAGACTTTCCATGTCCAGGATCGATTAGAGGTACAATTAAAAACATGGGCAACTTTGATGCGAAGGTAGACTTTCCATATTTATTATTATCAAATATGACTAATTCTATATACTATTTGTTACTTGTTGTACAGAATCGATAGAAAGACATTTGGACGCATACAAGGAGGGTTCACGAGCAAGAACGCTATGTGTATATTGTCAGGTACGAACATTTGATTTAAAATTTTAATTATCGGTAAAAAAATTGAATAGGACTTATGTTTGCTAAAATGAAGACTGATTTTATAGTGTACAAGTATTTAAAGGGGCATTTCGTGATCCACAGCCTCATCCCCCCACTTTTCCGAAAAAAAGTTGAGATTTTTACACCACTGGATACCTCTGGCTACATAATGTTTATGTACCAAATATTTCTTACAGATTAATTCGTTTAGCAAAAATATCGCCAAATTTGAATTTCGTTCTGGTGCACCAGAACGAAATTACAACACATTGTCTATGGAGCAGTGTAATACACATAATCATGCATAACTCGCAAGCGCAAAATCGGAATCAACTGAAATTTTGGAAATAAGCTTTTTTCGTGGATATCTACTGAAAAATGTCATAAAAAGAGGATGCTAGGATCACGAAATCCTCCTTTAAGCTTGATTGTCACAGCATGCAAAAAACACCATAAAATCACATTTTGACCCTTACATGTATTTCTAAAAAATACTACGAATTGGATTATTATGTCATCTAAAGGATCAGGAGTGAGGTATCTTTTATTTGGCAAAACAGGATAATAATTTACTCCCCCCCCCCATTGAGTTACATTTGTGGAATTGGGAGTACATTCATATTAAACAATAGATTTATCATATTTAACTCATCTCAGTAAGCACGGTAAGTAACGCAGTAAACCATTTGACCTAAATGTTTGAACACAGCAGTATAATATTTCAAAATCTTACGGTTTAGTGGTGATGCAATATTAACACCACAGCTCTTCAAGGGATGATATTATTATCGGGACAAGCTACATGCTCCGTTGATTAAATTCATGAAAAATACAGGATATTTTGTTGATTTGATTTTGGCCTGTAGACACTCTCAACGAAGCCGATAATTCATTTAAGTGTTTTTACACTACAGTGTTTCTATAATATTTACTCGCCAGACTGATATGGTATGTATATGACTTGGTCTGTGAATATGGCACATAATTATTATCATATCAAATTAAAATGACGTTACTTTTATTGTCATTATAGTTAATCGTGTGTAAAAATAACAGCCACCGCTTGACAGTATAACGATCATGTGATTTCCTATCATATCCGTTAAAAGGTGATTTAATTTTGATCCCGACATGCATTGTTTACATATCATAGCTTATCATGCACCTTACACTGAAGGAGATTGTACTCGCTGATGAATTTGCTTCGGAAATTCTTAAGGATGCAAGAAGGATCACATTTGGTGCCAAATGTTTGGATTTTTTTTTCATCTTATTTTTAATTTAAGTAACACCATAAAGAACATAAAAATATACTATGCAGAATCGAACTAATGTAAGAAATTCAATGCAGTCTTTAGATCAGAAGTTTGGAACTTGAAAATGCCCGATTTTAAGAGAATCGCAACAGATTGATTTTTCGACCCAAAATGTTCGAACAACCATAATACTTATACATTATTTTTACCATTTATACAAAAAGAAATCTGATGTTTACTTATGTTAATTCATCCGTTACCGACATATCCCTTTTTAAAGGGATTTTTGTTTTAATACCAACTTCAAAATAACACCATGGGACGCTTAGACAAATATTTCAGTGACATATAAATAGCATGTTCAAAATAATCTAATGAATAAAAAATTATTCACTTGGTTATTATTTATAAATAGATTGACGTCAAGGATATGTTTTGAAGGACCACCTTGATTGACGATCCTTTTCAGAATCGCTTTGAAAACACAATAATATGGAAACATTCAGGGCCGGTTTTTCGAAGCATGGCTAGTGGACAGGCTTCCTAAGCCATCAGGCTTAAGCCTAATTAGTCGTATATACCAGTACTTACAAATTTCACAAAGAAAGATACATCAATGACATGATTCCACATTGGTAGAGTTAACCCACTGGCTTAGGAAGCCTCACCACTAGCCAAGCTTCAAGAAATCAGACCTTAGTGGCCGGATAATACTAGCTTAAACATACCTGTATATTAATTTTTCAAATTACTACAACATACTTGTATGTAGCTATACATTATCTATATCTTTTACTTTTACAGGGTGGACCTGGTCATCTGTATCTTTTGAAACGAAAAGTGGTGACAGTAGCCAAGTTAAAGAAGGAAACAGAGGCAGATCAAGTCAGGTAAGAATGTCAAATTGTATATACATGGAAAATACCAAGAACCAAATCCTTAAATATGCTCTTCCAGTATACAAAGAGACGCAATCCAAATGGCTCAATCGATAAGGCGTTAGACTCTGGTTCGTGTGAGTTCTTAAAGGTACGAGTTCGAGCCTCCGCAATGTCAAGTGGAAAAATTTAGCTAGCTTGATAAACTTACTGCTATAAACTGTTCGGGTCTACCCATACAAAACTGATGATCCTGGCTGCGATGGTTGTTATATGTATGTTGACTAGGGTTCTGCGCCTGTATTGAACTACGTCCATGAATGATGCTCAATAGTTTATCGATCAGCGACTTTTTGTGTAAAGCGCAATGATCTTATGTTATATATAATTGCGTTATATAAATTCGTCGCCTTTTTAAAAAGACCACGAGTGTCGGACTAGTATAACAGCAGGGCCCACTTTTTTCCCAAATTGGAAATGCCCAGACCAAAAAAATGTATTTTTTACCATTCACAAACCGACATTATATATTGTTGGATATCCAGGTCTAGGGTAAAACAGCATTGGTTGTTGATGTTACACAGTGAAGTAGCCTATATACGTGAGCATTCAGGTCTGATGGGGAATAAGTGTTTGTAATGTCAATCTCTTATCCAACCCAAGTCTTAAACCTAACTCTTATCCCAAATATATACTGTACCATCATTTTGATGACCATGTTTATATTATCAGGTATACAAATATAAATTACAATGCTGCCCTACCACGAACAAAGGTGTAACTGACATATTACTTATTTTGCGACAATGAACAAAAACTGTATGCAGCGACCAGTGACTTACACATCTATACTGCGCCCTAAGCCATCCGCGACAAAATAAATGAAGAGTAATTTTTGTTGAAATGCTGTTCTTTGGATAGATAAACCTTCAATATTTTCCTCCTATCAAACATTTGGATTTGAAAAGTTAAAAAATAGGATGACAAGTACTTGTTAGATTTGTGCGCGCAAAATATAGATCTGATGAAAAACCGCGACAAAAGGAAGCTTGGGAGACAACATTTTATATAATATTTTAAACCGATAAACTTCTTACGCATTTGACATTATTTGATCAATATATGAAGAGCTTGTTTCCAAACTATGTTAAGTCCACAACCACATGTTTCTCATTTACTTGTGTGATACAATCACAACTACTTTGACAAGTTTGATATTAGCAACAATGAGTTGTATCAACAAGCCATTATTTACCATAACAATGCTACGTCACAATTATGCAGACTATTGTTCTCAAATGCAACCAAAGGCCCATTACCTTGCATCCATCCACTGTTTGCTTTGTAATGGCGCATCCAACTGAAATTACTGTACCTATAGCATCACAACCCATTGCAATATCGCCCAGGTAAATCAGAAACATGTGTTTGTGGACTTAACATGGTTTGGAATCAAGCTCTTCATATATTTAAAAAGTGATAAATCTTGCATAAATCTGATAAATATCGGTTTTGCTTCATATCTCAAAATCACGAAATAATATCTAAGTCCCTTTATCACGAAATAACATCTAAGTCCCTTTATCCCAACCTATTCAACTACACCCAACCATTATCCCAACTATACGTTTTATTCCATAACTTTAATGACCATATTTAGCATGTTACTAGCAAACACAGGGTTGATAAAAACCTTCATGAGCATGATGAATGCTTTAAACAAAATCAGATTGGTCTCACGAGTTCTGATGCCTGTATATAATATAATTACGCCGGTGCAAATGTAATCTGTGCAGCTAGACAATTCTTTTTTAATTAAGTTTGCTTCTTAAAAACTCTTTGATTGTTGACAGGTTTTGGAAGGAACTCGGTGGATTAATGAGCAAGATAAATCCGAGAGAGACCAAAATAGAATTCCTTGGCTGTAATCTGATGGGCAACGAAAAAGGACCAGAGGTAAGGTTATAGAGTCCACAACCACGGAATACAGTAGCCTAGCAAACGATGCGAGAACAATTGGACCAGTTGGCACTTGTAATTTGGCGCAAGTTTATCATCAAATCATAAATAAGGACCTATTACGAAGATCATTCAATAAGTTCTACCTACGCTGTTATAAATTTGGTTCTGTAAATGGTAGCCTCTTCAAACTTTATAAACTTATGATTATACATCGGAATATTACCCACAAATGGGTAAAAATGTATATTGATACCTTTTTCAGATTTCTGCATAAACGTCTTTTGGGCATTTTAAAGAAAAACATTAAATTTGATTACAGTTCTTATCCCCCTTATCTTTTCTTTGCTATAAAGCAATAATATTTGTGTAGTGAAGCAGTTTTTTTCTCATTTATATTCTTTTTCTCAGTATTCTTTATAGCGTTATTTTAAGCCAACTGAAGTGACCAAATTGTATTTTATGGTCACTTAAATTTGGTCTACTTCTTTTTCACCATTTCCGCGACTCCTAATCCTGATTTCATTTTTACTTCGCCTACAACAAATGGAAAAAGATATTAAAACAATTTTCTCACAAATTAGGTGAGACCCTAGGTTACAATGATGGAAAATATGAAAGGGTTACTAAATGCACAAGCTGAGATACGAGGGTGGAGGTATACCTTTCTGAATGGCCATCGTATGACTGTTAAAAATTATCTTCTTTGTGCCATTTTTTTGGGAAATTGCAAAGAAGTAGATGCGAATAATATTGGTCACCAATATAATAGTAATATTATGACGCTAAACTAGGGAATTACTCACAGAGAGGGCAGAGAGAGATACCGGATTTGTAGTCCCAAAGGAGGAGGAATAATGTGCGGGAAAAGGAATGGCTAACACGAAATGAACCAGATGAAACAGAATTATTACTTTTATAAAATTCATTGTGATTTCACATCAATTAACACACGGATCAAAATAATAAATGTATGTATTAATAATAATAGACCTTACCCGAGTTACATTGCTGCATAATTGAATTTGATCATACTCGCGCTCATAAACCAAAAGCCTAAACAAAACATCAGGAGACAAGATAATTGCGTCCGCACTGTTTTGAGAGCCAACAAGAAGTGATATTTTTGGCCAATACATCGCTCTACGTCGTGCAATAGATGCACGGATAATGCGGCGTTTAATCGATGCACGGGTATCATGGCTTATGGCACTATGATCAATATTCAATTATGCAAAGACAGTAATGAGGATCAGGTCTGGGCGATTACAAAACATGGATCCCATTCGACAGTTTGTATCTCAAAATATTAGCCTTCACCACGACTTCCTAGATCTTGATATTTGAAGAAAATGTACATTTGAAGCAACCAGTCGGTTTATAGCTGAGGAAATTGCATTTGAATGGCTGCCATATTACATAGTAAAGTATTACACTGGATGATGATTCAGTGAAAAATCCCAGCTATTGAAATGTATGGCGACAGCATAAATGGATGGATAGTATTTCAAAACTATGTCAAAGTATTCCTCTGTTCATAAGGATTCAGAAAAAGTATAGTTTGTTATATCTGTGATGTACTCTTCTCAAGTTAAAAGGTCAAAGGTCAAAGGTCATATTTTGGGCTACACGTGGCTACATTTCCAAACAATGCACCGATCTCTTTCAAAATGGTCTCAATTTGTTCGTTCTTGAAAAATATTCCAAATTAAGAATATCTTGCATAATCTGGGATGTTTCGATAGGTAGCAGGGTAAAAGACATCTTCGGTGATTGAACTCTTTTGACCATGACCTATTTTCCGATGTTACCTATGTAATTAAACATCCTAAAGAGTGAAAATATTTTTTTTAATGAATTGTGTTTGCAAAACGTGCAATTTGAGACCAGTTTGGTTAAAATCAGACAATTTTTAGTTTTTTACCTCTGTGGAGACCAACACTTGACCTTTGACCTTCTGAATTATAACTCAAGAACCGTACATCATCACATATATGGCAAACTATATTTTTTCTTAATCCTTACGACTAGAGGAATGATTTGATATGGTTTTTTTTAAATGATTGGAGCAATTTTATTTTTAAATTTTTATATGCTGTTCAGGGACATCACGGAAATGCATAGCAGTGAAAAATATTCTGTTGCAATTAGTGGCGAGTCAAAACCCACCTTTGACTGGACTACATTGTTTGATTAAGTTAACAATATCTGATATTTAATGAAAAGTACAGTATGATTTAATACTGATTTTGCAAATGAACGAAAATACATAAAACCATTTAGAATCAATAAAATACAGTGTTTAGGACTGTTACTTATCCAGTAGCCTTCTTCTTGTTGCTGATTACAAAGTTCTGTTGCACTTAGTGCTCTCGACGACTGGTGTAAGATCACTGTTCAGCAAAGTCCACTGCTGACTTGAATTTATATGTCCTTTGCGTATAAATTCCTCGCACAGATGACAATTTCCACAATGGACATGCGAATTGGACGAATATCATTTAAAAGTCTTATTTTATATGCGTGCGATGAGTGCGATTAGTTGCTTAATGTACATTTTTAAAGACCAAGATCTATTATAGGTACATAAGTCATTGAAGGTGTATAGTGAAAGCTAACATTTTGATCAAAAGTGAAATTAATTAGTAAGTCCTTAAAGTTTTCATATGCTATTTTATTAAAAGTGCTGAAACAATTAAGAAATTACGATATGAGTCAATTTTAACTGACTTACAATGTATTTTTATCTCCACAGCTGGTTGAATATATAGCAGACTTAATGAAACCGTCCATTGTTAAGTTAGAAGCACCATTGGAACAATCAGACGAAGGTATAAATAAACATATAATGAACACATATTTACAAATAGATAAATACTTTATTTACATTAAAGCCATATTGTAACATTTGCTGATGGAGGACGCCCTCAATATTTGTCTAAATTCTGCTTTTTACACGATTGTAATGTACTTCAGTAAACTAAGATACCCTGCAAAAATCAAGACTATAGCTGCTGTAGTTTTGTCAAAATCCGAGATTTTGAATAAAACGTGTTAATAAGGCGGTTTATTATTACGATGAAAATGTTAGTCGAACGCGTATACGATGTTCATAACACAGCACGTAAACTGGTACGTACATGGCGTGCGGGACGGTAATACATCAAAGGATGGTACCGTAGCACGACCGACGGAAATTCCAATTTTCTTTGCTTGACCTCAGTTGTTCGGCCCAAAATTAAAAAGGGACATATCTGACAGTAAAAGCTAACATTTTATGGAAAAGAAATTCTAATCTATTTTTATGGAAATGTTACAATATGGCTTTAATTCATGACAATGCCAACTGTGATTGGGCTCAAGAAATTCCACTTCTTTAAGAGGTCAATATCGGATTCACTGTCAAATCAAAGTCATATACTCCTATATCTGATATGCCAATCAGAAAAGCGGTTAGAAAATTACGTAGACTCGAGTGTATTGGTAGTAGGCACAGGGGTGTGTTTACACATAGATCATGGTTTACATGATCGTTGGTAACTCGTTGGTGGGCTTAATAAGCTTGTGAGTAGTGCATTTGTTCTCCAGTGCCAGCATTGTTGTGGAGTATTGTGTAATTTCTTTGCGGAGTGTAATTCCCCAATCATGGTTCCCATAAAGAAAAAATAGCTTATAGGACCCCATAAGGTCTGAAACGTGTGAAAATGCTATTTTAGAGGTACCTCGTTAGGTTAGGAGGGTCTGTATAAAAAAAAACCGCTCCCCACAAACTGTTTGTGATACGTTTTTTGTACACCACAAGATATGTGCATACCCCAGAAAGAACCACTGGCATATTTTATACACACATAATGCTGAACCTCACAAGTATCCTGGTGTAAGAATAGAGGTGGACAAGTTCGTTGTTAAACAATGGTCGCAAATTGATATTCATATATGCTTGTTTTTATTTTTATTTTCAGGGAGGAAAGTTATTGAATCCTATTTTGACTTCGAAAAATACAAGTTATGGAAGAATCGGCGGAATTCTAAAGTGGACGGAATGGACTAGTAGAAGGAATATGGGCTGAATAGGAGGAGGAGAAATCTTGGTTCCATCTGAGTATAGGAAATATGCTGGTCATGATCCCGTACTGGATGATATGATTCATTTGGGGAAGTCATACGGGCTTTTTACACAGAGAATGCACTCGATTATTTTGGGCATCGATCATCTTAATACTAGTGTTACCGTTTATACAGCCTTAATTCAGTTCTGTATATTATGACCGAGCAGTGGACTACACTCTATAGATGGTTACTCATCCAAAAGTGTTAGATTGTGTTTTCTGTGTAAACACCCAGTATTATAACACGATTTTTTTTTGTTCTTTTCTTACTCATCGATTACAACGACATTGGACCTAATATTTAGGCTATACCACAATGTGTTGTTTGCATTTTATGCAAGGTTTGGAGGTTTCAACTTTTAAACACTTTAGAAACATACAGCAGTATAAACAGCAACTACTATTGCAAATAAAGAACACACTTGAATGGGTGATTAGTAGGTAGATAATTATGTGGAAATATATTTTCAAACTATTAACATCAAATCAGAGAAGTATGATTCAAAAGTTCTATCATTTTATCAATGAATATTCCATTTTGCGATGACCATGCAGGGTTTAGCAGGTTGTCTCATATCCCTGGGTTTAGCAAGTAGTTTATAATTACTTGTTAGATACATAGGGGTCATCTACACTGGGTAATTTAATCCAGATTGAATCGGATCCAAGTGAGAACCAATCTGGATCAGGATCGGATTAGATCACAGAGTTAATATGCACTAGTCATTGACCCAAAACGCATCCGGATTGTGTGAGTACAGATAAATATGGATTGAAATACGCGGTGTGGATGGACCATATATTTATCAATCTGTATACTAATTGAAATGATGCAAATGTTGCATATGCATTTTACATACTTGAGAAAAAAAGACTACCTCCAGCATTGCCCATTGTCAGTCACATTGGTCTGTCGCTATCGCTTGGCTTTTTATCACATATATAAAATAAGAAACGTTAATGTACTTAACTTTTAGATATTGATGATTGTGAAATTGGTCACTATACACTAATCGGAACCAAGTTGCTCCTTGAATTTCTAAACAGATTCCTCATTTTTGCCAGTTTCACCGGGGAATGCGTAAGTGTTGCCCATATATAATCGTGGTGATTGTCTCACACTGATAACCCCATATAACTAGAAACCGTCGCTTTGTATTATAACGAACATAGAGGGCGATATTGTCGAATTTATTGATACGCTTCACGCATCACCTTACGTACGAGGCTGACGAAACCACCAGGCAATTCAAAATTTAAAAACAAAATACCTACACTGGAGTTAGTTCTCTAACTCCAGTGGATGAAGAATGGAAAAGTATTTTATCACAACATACCACATTCTTAAATTGTTGGACTTTGTAATTCAACAAATTTTGACTTTGTATTTCAAAATCACGTGTTAACCAAGATGGATTATTCAAAACGTGCACATATCGTGTAATGTACCGTCTGGTTAGCATTGCATAGCCGATTTGGTCTTGGTTGCTCCTCGCGCTCCGCGAATCACGTAAGACACTTCACGATTTATATGGGGACGGTTGTAGCAATCTGATAATGTGCGGAAATCATGTCCGAATAATAATATAAGAGACGGTATGTATCTCTATTTGAGTAAACGGCTCATCAGAGGTAATCTGCCAGGTTCGACTTGAGCTCAGTTTGGTGTTATGCGGCCCATACACGTTCAAGCTTATTGATCAATATCAAAGACCCTGAATACAAGAGTGAATACAAAATTTACCATTGAACACGCACAATAGTATATTTTGTATCCACTCCTGCATCTAGGGTCCCCAATATTGATCAATATTTTGATCGTGTATGGGCCGCATAAGATTTGATATTATCTCCTGATATGAATACTGACCATTTACTGTAATCATATGTAATATATAATTTGAGGGTTATGGTTCAATGCAATTTTGTCAATGTCGTAAAACGCATGTAAGTATATGATAAGTTTTTTTCTCCCGGGTTTGTTCTAGACCAAGAAGTGCGCTCAACATCATGAACATCGGGCAAAACATCTGCAGATTAAGTTTGACAAAACTATTCAAGTAAGATATGACTTCAAATTATGCAAATTTACAACACGTAAAGCAATAACAGAATTTCAAATATTTTCTCCTGCTTGAATATTCATTCACATCTAAAGCAAACAAAAAAAGTGATATACCGTAAATGTCGTGATATAAGCTACGGCTTACACAATGTCTGTCCGTAAGTGTGGCCGAGCTGGCAAACAAGATATTTCTTTGCCCAATAAAATGCAGCAGTTGTTAATCATTACAATGGCAAACCATATGGGGCACTGTACACGTTAAAGAAACTTTTTAATTTAAAACAGCTTAGAATTTTGAAGGTTTTAACGTAGTCATTTCCATAGCCTTAAAGGAACTATATCAACGATATTTTGTATGCAGAAACAAAACAATGAATTTGTCGTACATTGTAAATTTGTAAAATTCTCGGATTATTTTCACATGAAATGCTAACCTAGGTAGTTGGAACAATAACCTTTATTGTTACAGCAACACAAAGCCGGACATATTTAGACATTATAGTGTTTCAAATGAATACAATGAAAAGCAATACAGAGGTTAAAATATGTTGCATTATGTAAACAGATCATTTGCATAGCATTCGTTGAAATTTTACTGTGATTTGATTTATCTTGACAATGTTATCTTGGTTTAGCAAACAAGATATAAAAACATTACTGGCACTTGTTTGTTGCGCAAAATTTATTTTTTAACTAAAAATACATTACAATACTTAATCACAATTATTAGGATTTTGATCAAATTCAACGCTAAAAAATTCATGAGACCGACAAGAACTAACTTTACAGTCAGAAGTAGACTTTTCAAAATTTAGTTAAAATAGGTTTTTTTTAAGAATGTTATTTGAATGAAAATAATATTGTTTCAAATTATGTATATATTTTGTCGACACACATTAAGTTAGTTTAAGTATTCCTCAGTGTAGTTTCGTGTCCAGTTCCCGTAACCAGCTTACGCAGTTCTCGTAACCAGCTTACGTAGTTCCCGTAACCAGATCACGCAGTTCCCGTAACCAGCTTACGCAGTTCTCGTAACCAACTTACGCAGTTCCCGTAACCAGCTTACGCAGTTACCGTAACCAGCTTACTCATAACCGTTTTAGTGATCTCGTTGTTCAACGTACATTTATGTGCTCCCGAATTAGTTCCAATTTTGTGTTCCTAAATATGCGTTAATTCACACATGAGTTATGTATATTATGAAAAACCAACGAACAATACAAACAACATAGATGTATGTGGAAAAAGCTATTATACCTTATAAATGAAATATAATGTATACTGCTATAGATCATAGTTCGAGGCTGATTTTAAGAACAAAAAAATCCATTTTAGTTTAGCATACTGTTCAGGCACGTTATTATAGGCTTTGTTTTTTATCATTCTCTTAGTTTAGGACCAAGTAGCCGACAACATTTTCCGATTATTATAAACGATATTAATATGATACGTAGGCAGAAAAACCTACCATTTGACATCATAAATTACATGAATTAGGCCTAGAGTTGGTAAGTGATTCATTGATCAGACTTAATAACATAAAAGATTGTATTTTTGTCAAATTTAACGCGTAATTTCCATAATATCATTTTGCATAATTTTGATATCATAATTTGAACGGTTGGTTTTACACAACATTGTACTAGCGTTTCTTTGCCTCTGGATATGTGATTGAGTAAGCCTTATACATCACAATCGCTATACCGTAAAACCTCGTCTACAAGCATATATAGTGTTTTTTATGAAAGCTAAATTAATTTGAAACAAGCGTAAATATGCCAATACAATTGATTGGTCTTAAATAATACTTGTTTGTATATGCTTGGATCCGTAATTTATTTAAACTCCATAATGGCGCCTGGATTAATGTAGCTTTCATTAGAAGCACTCTATATGCGTGTAGACGGGGTTTTACGGTATACCCTTTGAGACTTTCACATCGGTGACGTTTGGTTTCCAAACGTTTCCCTTAAAAAATCTTAACTTACTCGCTGGCCAGATAAATTCTTTGAAAAACGTAGTCCCTTCTTGACTCCTGAGGTGAGCTGGTGACTACCCAGGGTTGAATGAACACGAAGCAGAGAAGTACAATGACATGCAAATTAAATAGGCTAAGGGACGAAGTTTGTTACACAATTTGCTATTGCACGGACAAACTGCCATCGAAATATTTAAGGTATACCGTAAAATTCCGTCTACAAGCATATGCCTCTAAACGAGGTTTTTTTGACACAAGAGACAAGAGGCAGACACTCTCAACAAAAACGTTATTTGGAGTTTGAACAACTATATTACTGATAAAGGCGGCTGTACAAACATGTATATTTGTAAGACCAATCTATTGCAATGTTTTTGAGAAGGGTATTGGCCTTTCATATCTTTCGTTAAAAAAACCCCCCGTTTAGAGGCATATATGCTTCTAGACGGAATTCTACGGTATTGGCTTACGGTGGATCTACTGTCATTATCCCCGTTGTCCAATTGTAATTTTTCACATTTCCATGTGACCCTGTGTGTAGCATTTTAGGCCAACTCTAACCTGCTTCAACGAAAAAGCGTCAATCTAATCTACTCAGTACAAAGTTGTCGAAGACCAAGGTTTTTAAATTATACCAAAATCATGCACCAACCTGTTGCAAAGTGTGCTGTATTTTCTTCAAGAGGTTATTCACATGCCGTTTTTGTCGATGTTAACAGTTAACAGAGCATCCTGTGTATGGCGATGTCCACATTTTCAAAAAATCACGACATCATACAATTCAACGCAAATTTGTATAATTTTAGTGGCTGAAATGCTTCTGCTTCATCTTATAACAATATTCAAAACTATTGATTTTAGATTTTCATTATTAATATAGGTGACATACTTCATCCAATTTCCTTCAAAGTTTATCGCGGAGATCATTTCCTAACCCATGCGATTTAGTGTGTCAGGTACCCTATAATTATATTCAGCAAACGCGTACATTTATGAATTCTTTAATGAATTTTCTTTATTTTAATTAGCTTTGGTAAGCATTATAATGACTTACAATCTATGTAATAAAAACATTCCAAGAAATTTTTATAGTGTTATTATTATTATCATGATCCTGGCGTAAACGTCGGACGGTTACGCACAGTCAGTGTATTAGCAATAAAAATTGATGAATATATAATATGGGTAGAGTATTTCCATATAAACTGTATTAACTGAGAATCTGTGTAATTATTATTCTTGTACTTACAAAACAAAACCAGACGCTGTTTGTCAATGTATATAATGATATACTTGAAAGTTATCAAAAAAGTCAACATGTCAGTCGGTAGCTTGTGATTCCCAAGAAATATTCTTAGTTTTCTTTAGCTCATTATTATCAAAAAGAATTCCTTTAAGAACTCAATGAGACTTTTAAATGTGCGAGTACTTCTCATATCAAGCGTAACTTGAGTATTGAATGTTTAATCACTGCAGCTTAAAATATCAAAATTATGTTATTATGGGTTTTATATGTGTAAAATCTGCATGTTTCTTTAAAATAAAATGGAAAAAGTGGTAATTTCAGGATAAGATATGGTCCATACCCAATATCAATGACTAATAACCGAATAGACCCGCAAATCGGAAATTTCAATATGAACTGCTATTTAAATAATCCACAGAATTTGTAATCGTTTGTAAATAATATAAGCTAATGGAATCTGGAATTTAATTCTAATTGTGTAATTTGCTATCAAGAGCACAAAGTCTAGAAACACTTCAGAACATTTCGTCATGTGGCCAGAATCGCCATTGTGCATACAGTAGCTGCCACTTGTATTATCACAATGTCAAATAAGGAAAATAACATAATTTTACACTTGCTATGCTGCGCAAAGAATGATTTTACATGTGGCAGCTATTTGACAATATTTCTCACTAGACACGATTACACTCACATAAACCATTAAACATGCAATCCAGCAAACACAACAACGTTTGTAAAACGATACACGTTTTGGTTACAAAATGGTCAAAATTTTGGTCAAAATGTTTTAATAACATTTAAATGTCGAGTTATTTATAGGTCATGAAACCATTCTGAAAACGTTTTATCTGAAAAAACACTACAACAACTTTTTAAAAATGCAAAATATTTTAGTATGTTGGAATGTTTTAAAGCCAGTTTTCAAAATGTTTTTTGAATGTTATCAAAACGTTTTATACCCTATTAGACCCTTTTATATAACCGATATTTAAATATTTCTGTGAAACGTTTTGTGTTTGCTCGGAAATCAATATTTGTACTTTTTATTTTAAGCCAGATTTATTTTAATTCGAACTGGGCCTGGGGCATATCTTATCTGAAATAGCCCAATATTTGCATATCATTTGATGTATATATAATTATAATGTGATTATGAAGTGCGATGCAATTATGTTAATTACATGATACAAATATATTATTGTGAATTCACTTATTAGTTGATTTCGTATTTGTTGTAATTTTGGAGCCACAGATATTTGCATTTCATTGTTTATGAATCACAAAGACGAGAAAACTTCACCGACCAATGAGATGGGTTCGTGTGCTGAAAAGTACGGGCTACTTTGCTTCATTGGCTACGCCGAACGACGGTCGCTCTTTGCTAGTGATTGAAGTATAAATTCCAGCTTTAATAATATATGAAGAGCTTGTTTCAAAACCATGTTAAATCCACAACCACATGTTTCTCATTTTACTTGTGTGATATAACAGAGAAGATGTAAGGATTGACATTAGCAACAATGAGTTGTACCATCAACAAGCCATTACTTACCACAACAATGCTGTTTAACAATATGCAGACTATTGTTTTCATTTAGGAACCAAAGGCTGCACACAGTATTGGTACTGTGCATCTATCCACTGTTTGCTTTGTAATGGTGCATCCAACTGAAATTACTATACCTATAGCATCACAACCCACTGCAATATCGCACAGGTAAATCAGAAACATGTGTTTGTGGACTTAACATGGTTTGGAACCAAGATCTTCATATAATTGAAGAAATTCGGTGGTTCATTACTAGCGATATTGCAGTCCGGGATTGCAGTGATTACACCGCGATTGTATATTCTGTGCCGTGTGAATTTGTTCGCCATAATACTCAATAAATCTTATTGAGCATATTACGGCTGCCATTGATTTAACCTGACAAGTAAGAAACTTGCAACCGATATTGGATTCATGCATGGTAACTACTTACAGCACATAACTGCTGATCTTGCATGCGACATATCACGTGAGAAGCAAGAGGGAAGCAACTCACTGCGCGACCTCCTTGCAAATACCGTAATGTCGGGATTTTAAGCAGCAACCGTGATTAAGACGAAAATGGAGGACCGGTGCTGCTCTTGCGTTGTCGTTAATTACGCATATTTTAATCCATATCATTATAATCGCAGATGCAGAGTATCAGATTCGTAACAAAGACATTTTACCTACAGAATCTGCTACTGTGAGATTCAAATTTCAGTACCGAATTTCAAAGAGCCCGATTTTTCATGGCTGCATGTATTTATTTTGTGGAATAATTAAAAGCTACAACTCGAGACAAAGAAACTGTCTTATAAGTGTTTATATTTTATACGAATAGGCACTTTGCTCCATGAATCATTTTTCTACATGAAGATAATAGTGTTCTAAGTATGTGTTGCATGCGCTTGCTATGCGTGGAATGTTGCATAGACATCAGGTGTAGCCACTGTTATGATAATGTGACAGATGGTTGATATGTTACTGCAAACCTGTTAACATTCAGGTAATAGCTTTGATTCTAGAAATGTTAAATAAATATCATGTGTATTATTCATCTGAACTTCATAGTGACAACTTTGCTTGTAAAAATGTGGTTTTTCCCCGTGTACAGCCTTTTTTTCGCACGAGCGAAAGTCATTAATTAAGAATATAAGATATTGTTATATATTTTTCTCACAGGCATTGGCTAGAAGTCAATAGCATATGAACAGTACCATGTTTATTGTAAATTATAACAATGCGATATGATTTATTTAATATTCAACTTGTGTATAGTTATTGAGTTTGTTTTGATGCTGTAACTTTGCATTATACTCTCGGTATATACAAATACCGTACCGAGGGAATTGCAGTAAGTTACATATGAATGTACATAATTGTGTTGTATGATCATTTTATTTATTGTAAAAGCTTTATTATAAGACGCACATGTAAACGCAATGGTTATAAGTTAGAATATCAAGATGGCACCAGTCGTTACTCCCGACAACATTATGTTTCACTACCTAAAGAGAATTGATCAAGAAATGAATTCCCTCCTGAGGTTGGTATATCTTTTAATGAGTTGACCTGCAGGCTGTCATTATAGCTAGAGGCAGTATATGGCACACATGGGTCAATGAGTTACATAAAAATGACCTTGTGTGGTATTTAGTTCCCATGATGTGAGTTTTGGTTGAAAAAGGAGGTGAGACATGATCAAATCTCTGCAGGTAACAAAACGTAATGAGACATCACTATTTCAAAATATAAGGGAATGTTGTGTGTGCAGATATGGCTTTGAAACTGCTGCTTGTTAATATTTTGTTGTAACTTTAGTGCACTTAAATAACTGTTTCGTTTATCTTGTTGAAATGTACGGGACATCACAATGTTATTTATCATACAAAGAAATGTTTAATTAAATCTATTTCATTTCTGATCTGGATGAAATACATACAGTGTGAAAATGGGCAAGCAATAATAAGAGTTCAGAAGACTGTTTTGGGAACCGTTTGTGACCAATCAGACTTGATGGTTTTCATATTTCATTAACCCGAGCACCGTACACTGCTTTTTGCTATAGGAAGTTAAAGAAGAAATGAAAAAGGAGAGAAGGTGAACAAAGAAGTCACTTGGTACCTCGGGATTTGAACCTTAGACCCCTAGCATGCCAAGCACACGATCACCGGCCGGTAGCCACAGGGGTTTCGCTGGTCCGGCCAGCGATTTCCTGAGCATATAGCATTTTGGGTGATTGCGTCATCGCATCACCTGGGATTCATGCATGCGCAGTGGTTATCCTCGTGGTATTTTGTAGTAATCTCGGGTGGGGTGTTAGGGTTAATCAAGAAATGAGCAAATTGTGATCACGGCACATTGCTGAATTGAATCCAAGTTTAAAGCTCCTGTATAGATTTATCATCAGAGAGCAGCGTTTGATTTGTTAACACTTTTGATTTGGTCGCTACTCGCGCTCGGCGAATCGCCTAAAGTACATCACGTGTTATATAGGCGCGGTTAATAGTAAACTGTCATTCGGCACTCTGCACAAATCGTAACGTATAATAATCAACTAATGATTGATCATTGACAAACATGTTATTTCTGTTCAATTGGACTATTCCAGGTGAGATCCACACACCTACCTGAAGACATTACTTTAATCGCCCATACAGAGGGGGTGTAGATTTCAAATGGAACCACCCATTCAGGTAACCCCATTTGAAATCCACACTGCACTCCCTGTTTGGAAGATTAAGCTCATGTCTTCCATAGGGGATATATGGATTTCAACATTTCAGTGTGATCCCAAGCTAAACTTTAATTCTATCAATTAAAGATATTCAAGGACTGGAAAGAATCTTTAGGAAATGGGGGAGGTGCAAGGGACATTTAAAAGTGTGAAGAGCCGAGTTTGTTTTGGACAAAATCGTTTCCTATTTCTTAAATTACAAAGTTTAGTCGTATTAATTGATCACTAATGCTAATTATTTATCAATGATTTGTACCAGATGTAGGAAATGTAGGAAACAAAATTCACGATGTGAATTCACATTAACGGAAATCAGAGGGTGCAAACCTTTCTACCATATTTTCTCGCATGTTGAGAGTTATGAGTAAAATTTCTCGCCCTATGACTAGTTCTGTAAAGTTTTTGTTAAGCTTTATGGATTTACCTCCTAATTCTTGCATCTGGATTTATTATGTATACAATGTATAACGAATGCTTTAAAAATACTTTATTGCGAGCAATGCTTCCATTGCTGTAAATGTATTGTTGTAGGGTACACAGTATAATTGTATACTAGGAAAATCACGTAATCGAAATCGACCATTTTGGTCATTTCCGAAAGCCTTTGCAAAAGAAACCGATATTACGTCAACATTGATGCGCTGATCATGCGCACATAGTATCTGCGCACTCTCGATCAGTTGAACATGCGTAGTGACGATGTTCACACTATCGATGACGTAGTCTAGGTTTCTTTTGCAGACGTTTTTGGAAATTACCGAAATGGTCGATTGGTATGGACCAAAGTTTCTTCAACATGCGTCATTGATGTAAAAAAGTGTATAATCGGTCATTGATTAGTTTATTTGTTCCTTCATAAATTCACGATAATCTACCGCTGCCATCAGTGTTGTATAACTATCTGTGACGTATTTTTAAATACAAACTCGTATATTTTTGTGATATAGATTACTGTAGGTATAATGATAGGCCGCGTTATTGTAGATTGAGTTGAAAAGGAACTTACTTACCATACAACGCCATGTACTATATAATGTCTTCCAAAGAAATGGAAAATGGCTATTACTTACTTAATCGTGTATTCTCAGTAGGTTTTCATTAATTAGGGTCCTATGCAAACAAAATTTGAAATTGGACTATAGATAACAAATGAAAACAAAATGAAACATGTTATATGATTATTTTAGGATTATTCTATTATTGTGTTTTACTATTGAGACACTTTTATTTATGATGATAAAGACTAATATGTGCGTAATTTTAAGAGTACTAATATGAATTGCCTAAAATTTGTTATTTCAAACAATATTTAAATATTCAACTAATTTCTGCAGAGATACTCACATTTTGGTTTCAAGTTGCGAGTCATTTCTTCGTAAAATTGGCCAAATTAGTGGTAACCTAACAAAGAACCTGAATTTTATAATCGAATCTTTTCGTACATTATTTGGCTTTGATTAATTGCTTGTTAATTTTAACAAATTTTACACACTTTAATCTAAACCGAGCATGCGCAGAGTAATTCCTTACACGTGACTTTTAAACTCAGATGGTACATAAGGAAAATTGAATACAAAACAAAAGTTACGTGCTAAAAATCGCTTAGGAAGTAACTTGTTTTTATATTTGGTACGCACCTTGGTCTGGGGCGGACATTTTAAAAATGAATTTAGAAGAGCAGCAACGACATCACTTGCATTACATTCCAGATGTTAAATCTACATCATATGCAAAATTTGAGGAAATTCGTACGAGTCCGTTTTATTTTAGGGCCATTTGTCTATAACTGGTCTTTACATGTAACCCTATGGAGAGACTGCCCGTTGAGGGCGCTATAACCCCCATTTTAGGAACAAAAATGTGATTTAAAGAAAACGGACTCGTGCGAATTTTCTAAAATTTTCAGAGTATGTAGTATGAACATGTAGAAATATAATCAAGTAGTTGCCTTACCTGCTCTTCTCCTAAAAAAATAAAAAGTCCTATACCTCAATGATAATGAAACCTAGGTGTACGCCCCCTGTTGGTCTGAGATACCTATAGTCCACATGGAGGCATTTGATTTTTTTTGTGCAAATACTTGGGTTTCAAAGCGAATAATACCAGCAATTTCATTAAACTTGCCTACAGGTGCTACAAGCTATAGGCTACATATTATCAAGAACTTATACAGCATAAGGTTTTGCAAGATGGGTTTTGAAACTATTTATGTGGTCGGCCATAGATACGCTGTATTATTTAGCCTCGTGTGAAATAACAGAGGGCGTTCTGAATGTAAACAAGTGACATCATAGGTCAAAAGGTCAAATCATCTATAGCAAGGAGCTTTTCCAACATTACCTTCATGACAGGGAAATAGGCTCAATTGGAGTAAAAGTGAGTGCGGTCCAAGTAAGTTGAGTTACGAACTACAATGAATTATAATATTATGAATTATTGTAGTTATAAAAACTAATGAAAAACACTTGATCACCATATACCGTAATATCTGTATAATGTAATTAATGTAAATTATGCATGCAGATGGGCTAAGAATACTAATGTCGTATTATTTTCTTACTAATATATTACAAATATGACAAGAAATAACTATTTTTTGATAAATGTAACGATAATATATATAATATGGTAGGTGAGAATAACTACAACTGTAAATATTTAAATTAGTAACTTAAATAATTACATACGTATATGGGGAAGTGCATAATCGTGGGAACCAATCGTATACTCCGTTTCAAAAGTCCGAGATATTGACGTCGTGATATACAGCACAAATCGGATTGATTCCCTTGATTATGTACGGAACTACCTTCTATATATTAGTACCGAATTTATCCAATCACACTTTTGTAAAATCGGTACTTAACAAATTGAAATACAGTTGTGTAAGTTTGAAATTTGAATAACAATAAGGTTTGTTAAAAAAAGAGACCAAACATACTCTATAACTAAAATTTGTATTTCTTTTTCCAAACATCAATGGTAATTGAGTTGTAACGATATAATTGAAAACTAATTATAATATGAGGTTTGCTAGCTTACTAAGTATGTACCCGAATATTGTTGGTGACGTATTCACCCATCGATTCCCAGCAAACATGTTGGGTTATATAAAGGGTATAAAACGTTGTAATAACATTTAGAAAACGTTTTTGGAAACTTTATGCTAAACATTCTAACATAATGTTATCACGTGTTGACAAAAAAAGTTAAGTAACATTTTGACAACATTTTAAAATTACATTGCTTTGTTTATTCGTATAAAACATTTTCAAAACGTTTTCATGACCTTTATATAACCCGTCATTTAAATGTTACTAAAATGTTTTTACCAAAACCAAATTGGAAAAACATTTTTGCATTTGCTTGGTTACCGTCTAATCTGGCCATAACGGGTCATGAAATACTCGCAATAAATGAATTTTATGTCTTAAAAGGCAATTCATATACTGTACACTAACACTTTTGTCAATGCTTTAATTTCAAGCAAACTTGTTAATTACAGAAATATCATTGTGCTTTGTTTCTTTAACAATCATAAGTATTTGTTCGCTTTTACCGAGCGTCACGCGAGATCAGCCGAAAAAGGGGAAAAGAATTGTCTTTATCACGTAAATTCTCGTTGATTCTCGTTCTATTTCGGTGTTGTAATTACCTTCACGGTATAAATAGTTCCACAATTTTTAGATGTTATTAAGAACCTGTATAAACCTTTCTACAATTTGTAAAGATATGTATGAACAAAAAGTATATATTACATAAAAATTATTTAAATACCACTGTTATGACGTCGACGTGTAAGTAAACAACAGTGGTGCGTAGATTTATACTTCCGGACGGATGACCTCGTATGACCCCTAATTATGCAGAAAAATATTGACGTAGGCCTAGATACGTACGTAACTTAACAATGACTGTATTGGAACCATACGAACAATAAAAGTATTAAAAAAATGTATGTGTAGTAAAGTGTGTTGTGATTTATGTAGCGTGGAGCGCGGGACTCAATGTACATACACTAAGCCAAAAAGGAAATTTATAATTTTTCACAACTCATTATTTTTAACATATGAAAAGGTTTGACTACAAAAACGATTCTCTTATAAATGCATCTACGCACAGTTTCCACCTCGATACACCAGAGCATACAGATATTTCAAGCACAGCGAATCTAGCCTAGTACGCAGTCTGTGTTATACTACACGGTTGAGTGCATAGCATCATAAGAGCTGTGTGAGATCTAGTGGACAACAGGATTCTGTGATTGGTTTTTGTCAAAACCTCAAGTGTTCCCATCATCCAATCAGAAAATCTTTTATAACAAACAAAAGCTAACACTTGCCCCTAAAAACATTTTTCCCAATTAGGTCAACAGATAACGCAATTCAATATTTATAGCAAGGAGAATGTGGTAAATCTGTTGAAAACTACCTATTCAATCACATTTTTTGACTAAACTGTAGGTTTTAAAAGTCAAAACCTCAAGTGTTCCTTACAATATTATTCAAATGTTATGTCATTAAATAAAAGAGCACACTTATATTGTCCATATACTAGCCTCATTTTAATGAGCAATGGCCAATTCTCTTGAAATTGCCAATCTTGTGCAAAAGTTATTATTTTCGCCTGTTTTGTCGTACGGTTATAAATTCAATGAACTATGACTATGACACACAGGATTGCCTCAATACTCTACTCTAAACACATGCCAGTAACCAAGCAGTTGTCAAACTGACACAACAGCAAAATGCACTGATATGGAACAACTTCCTGGACCACATTCACATTAACTTACAAATTAACTTACAAATTAACTTACAAATTAACTTACAAATGTTACGCATAATTTGGCACCCGTTTTTAAACTTAAAGAGGTTCACAAAATTTCAAAACAAAGAAGAATATTTAGAGGTTATTTGGAGGGCATTGTGAAAAATCTAAACATTTTGTCTTTGGAACCGAGGAATATATTCCGAGATCCAAAGCAAAATGTTTAGATTTTTCACAATGCCCGACATATTACCGATGCAAAGTTATTAACCTCATTCATAACCGTCACTTTAATCTCTTCACCTTACAAAATAACACAACATTTTGCTCAAAAGTTTATAAAAATAGATGATTTTACATCTTCCCTTTCAAAAATCGATCAGGCTAAAACAGGACGACCAATAACAAAAGTGCGTATCACAATCTATGCAAATATGGTAGCGCGCAATCCAAATACGGCAGCCAGCGAGCGCGCAGTTTGTTCAACGCACAACAACACAACGGCCAATTGTGTGCGCCATTGGAACAATTACGCATTTTGAAATCAAATGTGAGATATTCATAACCTCATTAATAAACGCGATGCGTGCGATCCAATTACATTTAGTTATTTGTGAAAACGCGAACGCAAATCGAGGTCATTAATATCTCACAATTGACCGCAAAATGCGTAATTGTTCCAATGGCGCACACAATTGACCGGCGTTTGCGTGTTGTTGTGCGTCGAACAAACTGCGCGCGCTGGCTGCCGTATTTGGATTGCGCGCTACCATATTTGCACAGATTGTGATACGCACTTTTGTTATTGGTCGTCCTGTTTTAGCCTGATCGATTTTTGGAAAGGAAAGATGTAAAAATCATCTATTTTTATATGAATGAGGTTAATAACTTTGCATCGGTAATATGTCGGGCTACGCCCCTCGGGATATTCCTCGGTTCCAAAGGCAAAATGTTTAGATTTTTCACAATGCCCTCCAAATAACCGATGCGCAGTTATTAACCTCTAATTAATGACCTCGATTTGCGTTCGCGTTTTCACAAATAACTAAATGTAATTGGACCGCGCGCATCGGGTTTATTAATGAGGTTATGAATAATTGATAATACCATAAAGATTCGCCTAATGGGGCACTTTGGCTCTTTTGCCTGTAATCCCATCGAGAAATAAGGTTCCGTGTCCTTATTTGCTGGTGAGAATTTTACGAGAGGTACGTTTTAGGTTGTGCCTAAAATTCCACTTATGTCAAGGGTGTCCGTAGCGCCATTAGGTGAATCTTAACGGTATTATTTCAATCTAAACCCGATGGGGTTATTACATTAGTAGGGTCATGTGGAAAGGTTTGGCTACAAAACGGTTCTCTTATGAACGCATCTATGCACGATTTCCACCTCGATACACATGAGCACACAATTTCGTCCAAGAGCTTCCAAGCAAGCAGTGAATTGTGTCTACACAGTCTTTGTTTACACTACGCAGTTGAGTGCATAGCATCATAAGAGCTGTGTGACCTTCTAGCTGGTGACTAGTGGAAAATACGGTATCTGTGATTGTTTTTTGTCAAAACTCCGAATGTTCCCTTCATCCAATCAGAATTTTTTATATCGAACGAAAGCTAACACTTCCCCCTTTTCATTACGTCAATTCAATATTTATATTGCAATTCAATATTTATATCAAGGCGAATGTGGTAAATCTGTTGAATAATGGGTTCTGGTGTATTTTGTGTCGAGGAATTCATATTTGATGTCGATTTGATGACCTATTTTTAACCTTTTGAAAGTCATAGCAGCTTCACAACAGTTTCAATTTCGCTGAAATCGGAGCATTTTAAATTTTTGGCCCCTGTGTGGCCAAAAAACTGACCACTCGTCAAAATTTGACCTTTTTGCTTATAACTCAAGAACGGTATGTCGCAGGTAGGTCAAACTATACTTATTCTGAATCTTTGCAATGAGAGAAATAATTTGATGTGTTGGTTTAAATTTGACCACTGTGTTGACCTTTAACCTTGAATATGGCCGGAGTGCCGGGAATTATTTTTTGTTAACATCTTGAATGTGTTATAGGACCATATAAAAGGAAGCTAAAAGGTTGGTTTGGTAGAGTCCTGTTGGGGGTCATCATTAACTTCCCGTAGATACCGGACTACTACTTTAGACCTTCAAATCCAAAATGACCGCCGATTTTTATCTCGGAAAGCTTAAATTTTCGAAGTCGAAGTAAAGCCTTCATAATAGGCTATAATAAAAGCTCTGTTTGTGCTCGGAGTTGAGATATGGATAGTAAAACTACAAGTAATAATTAATTGACGTATATTTCACCTTCAAATCCAAGATGATCGCCAATTTCAATTTCAATATTTCCAAGTCAAGTTGAGTTTAGTATACACAATGAAGAAGAAGTTATACAACTGGATTATGTAGAAATACATGTAAAATATCTGTCTGTCAGTGATATGCAAACAAGACCAGTGTCAGTCCTGCGCCTAATTGAAACTTGGAATTTCTCACTATGTGTTGAATAATTTGATGCTTGATGAGCTATAACCATGATAACGCACATGTATAAAGTTAGGATGCGAGTAAAGTATATAGTAAAACCCCGGGAGTAAAACATGGGGAAAAGACCCAAATAAGTGTAAGGTTATATTTTATAGCTATTGGACTTGGCGCCTTCACTGGCTACCACGTACGGCCACGCTGCCCTATGTTCTTCCGTTCGTGGAAAAAATAAAGAGGGACCGGCTAATTGGCTGTCTACGTTAAGGTGGTACTACACCCCTTGATAAATTTGTGACTATTTTTGCATTTTTCTCAAAAACTATTAACACACTGGTAACAAAAGTTATGTATATTATAGGGGCAAGGAATCCAGTTACTACACTGGAATTTCAGTGACTCAAGACAAGTAGTTATTGATTTATTGATCGAGGAGAGCGTGGCCTAGCGGTTAAGGCATAGGACTGTGAACCCAAGGGTCAAGGGTTCGAATCCCAGGTCCGGCTCTTTGTGTCCTTGAGCAAGACACTTCACTCTACTTGCTTAGTGCTTCGGAGGGCACTTTAAGCTGTCGGTCCCGTGTACATGCATATTTTCTCACATTAATGTAGTGTGCACGTTAAAGAACGTCACAGGCTATTCGAAAAGAGCAGGGGATCATCCCGGTCATGTTGACTGTACTTCAAAATACACACATCTACTCTAGGTTCCAGAGTAAAAAGTAAGTACAGCTTGTCTGTACGCAGTGCGATAATACTCATACATATGAGGGAGGCACTTATAAGGAAGAAGAAGAAGAAGAAATATTGGTTTCCCCTCTTTTTTGACTGTTAAGCAGTATTCAGACTTTTTATTGTACGTACAATATTGTATGTAACATTATATACGTTATTTAATCTATTACCATTCTATTTCCAGTAATGTTTAAGTTCTAACGAATGTTTGATGACGAAAAATCGATAATATATTTCTGCTAGATATTGTATGTAACATATTATCGATTTTTCGTCATCAAACATTCGTTAGAACTTAAACATTACTGGAAATAGAATGGCAATAGATTAAATAACGTATATATATGTTACATACAATATTGTACGTACAATACTCGGAGTCTGTGGAGCGCTTAACTCCACAACTGTTGTCTGTGTTGAAATAAAATTTCCAGTGCAGTAGTTGTAGTCCTTCCCCCTATAATATACATATCTTACTTGTCACCAATGCAAATCCGACGTTTTAGCAAAGATTTAGAATTTTTACTGAAAAATCGCGGGGTTTTCGTATTCACAGAAATTTCTGAAGTACGTTTTTTGTTTTCAAATAGGCTTTTTAACTTTCATATCCCGACTGTGGAGCACAAGTTCTTTACACCATAATAGCACACTGACCAAAGACAGAAGAGCCAGTGGGAAATCAGCAGCTGAATTACCGTGTATAAGAATTGTGTAAACTAGTAATTGGATATATTTTTTTACAGTTTCTACACACTTCCAAACTGCTTTAAAACAAGAATGAAGTGGTATACAGTAGAGAAATATCCCAATTCAGAATTATTTGGACTATTTATTAAGCTAATTAAAGGCATACAGTCATGTTTTGGCTATGACCTTTACACATTTTTTTTAAATCCCGACCGACCGACCAAATTCTGAAAAAGTTGTGGAGGACAACAAGCAATCTTTTTTTTTGCCTAATCATGCTAATTGAGGAAAGTACACATATCGACGTAGTAAACTTTCATTCCTTAGGGCTACGAAAATATTAAACTTAAGAATCTTCAGAGCACAAAAAAGAGAGTGCCATATCTATTTCTTGTGCAATGACAGCTACATGTGGATGTAAGTGATAGCCACTGTAATGACCTATCGTCATGTCCCACACGTCTATTATTGTCACATTTGCTATACCAGACATAACTTCTCGCATAACTTGATCCATCTTCCAGTCATGCCAAGGTGCATAATTTCTATTATAGTTATCATCCTCGAACGTGTTTGCAGACTTGATGAGAACACGCGCGCTAGGATTTCTTGATTGTAACCTTTGAATTGAATCTCTTATTTTATACCATCGATTTCTGTAGTAAGTGAGGTTTGTAGACGGAAAATGAGCCCAAATGCTTATAAAAACTACTACCCTACTTTCATTATGTATATCGTCAATTGTATTTGGAATGTATTTAATGTCTTTCACGAAAGCTTCGTTTTTTTTAATTGGATATCCATGAAATCTAAATTTAAGATTGATGTCATGTGTCTTATCTACAGCGATATTTGGGCCAAGATCGTATTTTACGGCAGTTCTTTCAACTATACTTTTTTTCAAAATATACCGAAAATGTTCGTACCATTGGCGAATAGTGGAATCACCTCGAAAGTAGAGGATTTGATTTTGTAAACATTTGGTTATTTCCGGTAGTTGCACATTGTCACTTTTGCAAACTCCATAGGCTTTATATCGTAAACATTTCCTTATTTCTGGTGGTGTGAACTCTTTATTATTACAAACTAGGGAATGCCACACGTCATTGTAATAAAATCCGGCAACACTGTCGTCGGGTTTAGTGTTGGTAGCTCCCAAAACACATGGTTGAAGCTCCTTCGCTACGCATTTTGAAACTGCAGCGTCTGAAACGTCAATAATTAATAATAATTTATAGTATAATTATGGTTCGAATAATGGTAACTACAACGTTAGGTTTAATTAGAGCAGTTATTTTGACCGATTGTGTGTGGGAGACTGATTTATATCATACCTACGATAACAATACAAAAAGATTTTGGTAAAAAAAGGCTTGCCACTTGAAACAAACACCCCCCTGCACACACCAAACACTCCCCTCACACACAAAATCTATCTAAAACAACAACATTGTTTGCTTCAGTTATATGAATTTGAAGTAAAAGTGCTTACTTTTGGATGGCATCACATCTATGACATCTATGGGCAAGGCTAGCGGGCTTAGTACTCTCGGTCTATGTAGAAAAATCAATGATACAAAATGTAATTTTATTCCCAGTTCAATTCAATAATAAAAATCCCTTTAAAAATGGATGTACCTGGATAAAGACGATTCCAAGTGAAATGCAACTCAATTTTGATATATACTATTCATCTTATTATTTGTAGATACTACAGGTCACATTTCTTTAAAGTTAAGTCCTGGTGTTAAATTATTATTTGTGACATGTATACTTGTGGACACATGGGTTTACCGGTCACCGTATTGCTTGCAGCTTCAGGGCTCAGAGTTTGTACACATTAACACAGATTGCACTTGAGAATTATATTGTTACTAATATCTACCCACCCCACCCCATCCATACACGTAGGACTAAACAGACAGTTCCACAGAGAATAGCGTATTATAATACAGGTTGTCCCAGAAAAAAATACCGGGTAAATCAATTTGGACGTAAGTCGAAAAATAGACATCAGAATCTAAAAATCTTAAATAATATCAGCGTGTAGCCCATCTTATTCTGCATCTTATATGCCAATCTGACTGGAATCGGTTTCTGATTGCGAAATGAGCGATTACATAACGCATGCGTCAATTCACTTCATTCCAACTTTGAAAGAAAGATCATTCAACACAATGCGCACTAGTGGTTAAACTGTCAATGGGCTTCATATTTTGTTCTATGAAATCCTTTTCGTTCTTTTTAAACAACCTGTTTCTTGCAAAACATTTAATTAGGTTTTGTTCAAATTTGAAAACATGCACGTTGATATAAATGTTGCATAAAGAATTACTACATAAAGAGTTCCAGCTGGCTTAAAAATTTCTCACGCACATTAAGTTTCTATCTTTTAAAACTTCAACATTAATGTTGCGTGGTGTCAAAAATCACACGTAAAGCTGTAAGCACTTGATCATTGTCATTCTTGGCTCAAATGTCCTTTGTAAAGTATATTTACACAACCTAAAGAATTAAAGTTGGAGACTGGAGAGCTTCCATTTGCAGAAATCAAAGTTTTCTCAGACAAACTGTTATTCATCTTCAATGAAAGCATGAATGACATAACACAAGTTGAGAAGTTTCGCTCACATCAATTTTTGCCAAAATTGCTGAAGGTTTCATTACTGATTGGGTTCTAAATGATATTCAAAATGATATTGACATCCGCCAATATGGTAATGTAAAAGGAGTGTCAACTTCTCATTATTTAGTTTCTCTTGTTCATTATCTTTTCCAGGGAGCGGAGAGGAGTCGCAATATAGGGACAGTGGTACTTACGGATTTCTCGAAAGCGTTCGACCTTGTCGACCACACGCTTCTTATTGGTAAGATCGTCGATATGGGAGTCCGTAGGTCCATTATTCCTTGGATTTGCGATTTCCTCCGCAACCGTCAACAGTGTGTCAGATACAACAGTGTACTTTCAGATTATTCAACTCTTAATTTGGCCCAATTGGGTTTCAAATTCTTATAAATGAAGCTGCCCAAGAAGCTGGTAGTCGCTGTTGGAAATATGTTGATGACTTGACATTTGCTGAGACTTTTTCCGGTGGTTGTGCTAGTTCACTTCAGGATGATCTTGATCAGTTCTCAGAGTGGGCTAGTGACAGCCACCTGAAATTGAGTCCCAGCAAGTGTCAAGCCATGCAAATTGCTTTTTCTAATCCATTGCCACCGCATCGCGACTTAAGAATTGGTACTGAAACACTATCATACGTCACCGAAGCCAAAGTTCTTGGTTTGTGGCTACAGAACAACCTTAAATGGAATGTCCCGATGGACGCGATGTTAAAAAAGGCTAATTCCCGGTTGTTCATGCTACGAACCTTGAAACGCTTTGGTTTCTCCACTCAAGAGCTTGGTGTCGTATATAGTGGATATGTCAGGCTAATTCTTGAGTACGCTGATGTGGTGTGGCATTCTGGTATCTCAGCTAAACAGTGCAATGAAATAGAAGCCATTCAAAAACGTGCATGCAGAACAATCCTGGGTCGGCACTATTTATCCTATAGTGATGCGCTTAAAGTTTGCAAGCTTGACACCCTTTCTGATAGGAGGGAGGAGCACTGTCTTAGGTTCGCCGAAGGGCTTGCCAAATCTGATCGAACAAGTTCTCTCATCCCTCCTACCAGAAAGGAGTGTCATGGCCGTTGTTTGCGTAACAGTAATAATTTTTCTCAATTTAGGACTAATTGTTTCAGAAATAGTCCTCTTCCCTTTTTTGTTGATATTCTTAATAAAATAAGTTTTGCTTTTTCTTTGCCACCCAGAGTTGTTCTGCATGCTATACTTTTATATGATAATCTTTTCATGTCATTTTATAATGTTAAAAAGTGCAATATTATGATAAATGCTTTTACTGTGACTTTTATATATGCAATTTTCTTAAATAATGTAATTCTAATTGTATATTTTTGTGTGTGTCTTATCATGTGCAATTTTTTGCTTAAATATTTAATTCTGATTGTTTTATATGTGTATTTTTATATTGTAATTTATTGTATGTAATTTGGCCCACGGGCCACGAATTTGCAATAAAATAATATCAATCAACCGTTGGATTTTAATAGATAGTTAATGAGAGACACAAACTTTAGGAAGCGGTGAGCGAGTATGAAAAAAGCGCCTGTTGATCAAACTTGGAATGAACTGCATTGATGCACGCATTATGCAATCGTTCATTTTTTTCGGAACCAGTCAACCGAATCAAATAAAATTTTCGTATGTGATGCACAGCAAAATAGGCTAGGTGTTTCATTTTGAATTTTTTTGATTCTGATATCGACTTACGTCTTTACTAGAGTTAGACTTGGGGTGCTTGGAAGATTTAAGGGGCTACTACACCCCTGCCCAATTTTGTGCCTATTTTTGCATTTTGCTCACAAATTATAGTGCATTGGTGACAAGTAAGATATGTATATTATAGGGGCAAGGACTACAACTACTGCACTGGAAATTTTGTTTCAGCACAGACAACAGCTGTGGAGTTACAGTCGAAAATGAGGGAAAACCAATATTTGATCAATAAATCAATAACTACTTACCTTGAGTTGCTGAATTTTCAGTGCAGTAGTTGTAGTCCTTGCCCCTATAATATATATATCTTACTTGTCACCAATGCGCTATAATTTTTGAGAAAATTGCAAAAATAGGCACAAAATTGGCCAGGGGTGTAGTAGCCCCTTAAATCTTCCAAGCACCCCAAGTCTAACTCTAGTAAAGACGAGAGACAGGCGGTTAAAGATCTTAAGAAGGAAGATAACATCATCATTCTGCCCGCGGATAAGGGGAGAGCCACTGTTATTTTAGATAAAGATGAATATAATGAGAAGGTCAACTTGCTCGGTGATACAAAAACGTATGAGGAGTTATCATCAGATCCTACTCAGAAATATAAGAGAAATCTTGTAGCCATTCTTACTAGACTCATTGAGGAAGATAAGATCACGTTTGGTAAATACAAACAGTTATATCCGACAGCCGAGAATATTCCCAGGCTGTACTGTACTCCAAAAATCCACAAACCTAATGCACCCCTCAGACCCATAGTGGACTATACATCTACGATAGGTTATGCTACATCGAGATGGTTAGCGGATATCCTAGGTCCTATGGTAGGGAATACTGTGCATCATGTTAAGAACTCATTGATGAAGGGGACATACTTAATTCCCACGACGTAGTCTCGCTTTTTACTTGCACTCCCATCAGCAAAGTATTAGACATAGTGAAAGACATAATTAGTAAAGAACTCTGGCTTAAAGACTACAACCAATCGCAAGGTTTCAATCTAACTGCGGATGATGTAGTTGAGCTTTTGGATTTCATTTTGTCCACGACGTACTTCACCTTTCGCGACAAAATTTTTAGACAGCGTTTCGGAGCGGCTATGGGTAGCCCCGTGTCCCCATTAGCAGCCAACATCTTTATGGAATACTTAGAGGAATTAGCCATCATGACCGCCCCAATTGAATGCAAGCCCAAGCTTTGGAAAAGATACGTCGACGACATTCTGGAAGTAGTAACCAAAGACGCAGTCATACCGCTTACTGACCATCTTAACCAAGTCGATGACACACAGTCTATCAAATTCACTTTCGAGAAAGAAGTCGACGGAAAGATACCATTCTTAGATGCGTTAATTGTTCGCCGCGAAGATGGGTCCGTGAAGCTTTTAGTTTATCGCAAAGCCACCCACACAAACCAGTACCTGAACTTCAAATCGCACCATCCCCTACATCAAAAACTTGGGGTAGTTCGCACACTGTTAGCCAGGAAAGACAAAATTGTCACCGAAGATCAGGACAAAGAGCAGGAGGAGAAGATAATTAAAGGTGCTTTGAAACAGTGTGGATACCCGGACTGGTGTGTGGATAAAGTCAGTAGCAAAATGGCTACTCCTAAGCAAAAAGGAAAGAAGTCTAAAGACGACAGTGACAAATCCAGGTGATGTTACTGTATGTTGAAGGGATGTCCGAGCGTGTCGCTAGAGTCATGAAATCTTATAACGTCCATGCCGCCATGAAACCCCACAGCACTTTACGCAATCTGCTTGTCCATCCGAAAGATTTGTTTGTTCGCAAAATTCTACGGATATCATTTATTCAATCCCATGTAAAAACATACATAGGTGAAACCGGTAGAAAATTCGGGAAGCGCTTAGATGAACATAAAAGTGAGGCAGAGAAAGTCGCTACCAATATCAGCACCAGAGCCAACAGGAAAGCTTCGCAATCTACCATCCATAAATCTGCGATAACTGACCATGTTGTGGACAATAACCATATCATCAATTGGGAGGAGGCAAGGATTGTCGGAAAAGAGAGTGACAAATACACAAGATGGATAAAGGAGGCCATCACCATCAGACAACAAGGAGCAACAATGAACCGAGACGAGGGCCAGTACAACCTAAGTCACATCTATGACGACCTGTTGATGGAGAAATCGTCTGGCAACTCCGTTGCCAAGCAGCGATCAACAACAGCTGTTCAGCGATCATCACATCAACAGTAGCATTGAGAAAGATAGCTGGTAGCTATCGAAACGTCTGCACGTAAGTGTGTTTACTTTGGACTAGACAGTAGTATTTATGAAAAAATATACAGTTTTATGGAACAGTCCTGATGAATTTATTCAAGAGAAAAAGAGCATAACTGATCTATCCATAAAATAGACATTATCAAAGTATTTAATTGATCATGTGAATCACATTTTATACTCTTTATTTCTACACGTAACAGTTGTTGGAAATGATCTTTGATGTCTAGGCTACAGCATCATTTCATTTAAACAAAATTAATAGTCAGCATCTGTTGCGTGTTATTGCATAGGCCTTGGCCTATGGTTATTGTCACAAAACACGCACGTAGATATCGAGTCAGCTCTTTTCAACAAACTGTAACGGTTTCAAAATATCAAATTTGATATCAACCTTCGAAGGAAAGTGTATAGAAAATTATTATATACATTATTATGCCATAAACTCACCAGACTCTGATTAAATGGGGATGGAACTAGTGGCGACTTTTTAATTTGACTGTTTATTTCTTTCATCATAGCTATCAGAAAGGTTAGATATGAAGTAGCTTACCCCTATACTCACCCCGTTATAAGCCGAATTTCCTTTTCAGATATCAAATCGCCTATATATTCATAATCATTGTTGATGTTGGTATGTTTGAAATATGTGTCACACGACAACTTGTTTGGTTTAACACAAAACCACGGAAAACCGGTCCTTTCATCAGTAAAATTACAAAAGGTCATGTTTGCAAATCTCTCTTTGGGGTTAATATACATATCAGTTGTTATGTGGCAGGGTGTACTGACCGATGGCGTTTGTCCTTCAGCTTTAAATTCTCCTCGGTAATTTCTCCTGGCGGGAAAATTATCCCTTATACGGTTCAGGACATCAACAGCTTCTGCGGAATGGATGAGTTTAATCATGATCTTCACTTGACCGGTCCAGTGAAGGCGGAACTTGGCGGTGTAAGTGCCATTGAAATGATCAATTATTTCATCAGCTGCAGCACTCGCAAGTAATGCATTACTATGAATCCAAGCGAAGAAGAAATCCCCACCATACAATTTGCTTTCGTTTTTGGTATTTCTAGCTTCAATGGATACTTCAAGTGTATCGCATAAATTGTATGGCTTATTATATTTGACAAAATAAAATGATAGTTGAGGGCTGGTAGGAAAATCCAGTGAAATATTAACTGGGGTGATGTCGGGTGGTGTTGTTGGTATGTTCTGCGTTGTCAGGGTTGGAATTTCGTCCCCATTTTGTGTATATGCAATCGCCGGTGCTACAAATCGTCGGAGAGTTTGATTTGGAAAGATTATAGGTACTGGTGAATTGCTAAACACCTGCAGTAAAAACGATGAAACAAAAGAAAACTGAGAAGTCTGGAAATTCTAAAATGTGATTGTAAAATGTAAATAAACATTATTGTCAAAATATCAACTTACGTTATAATGCAGGATTATAATTGTATAGCCGACTAAAGCGAATATCATAATTAGTCCAATCAGATGATCAAGGTGAAGACCACGGATTTGGCCATTAAAATGACCCCTTTGCAACGTTTTCATATTGATACAAAGATTGATAAGAGATCCGATTGAAATATTTGTAGCAATTAAAATTGTGTGATGCCGAATTAATGGTTCAGTCTTTACACACAATCAAACCGCACACAGTGTCCACAGCAGATTATTATTTCTTCCCAGCACGAATAACGTGGAATTGTAATAACGCCACCAAAGTACCACCTCACAAAATATACTGAACTATAATAATTTTTTATACACTTTGCTTCGAAGTTGATACCAAATTTGATATCAAATGTTTAATCATCGTGAGGATAAGAACCGTTTGGAAATTCGTGCAATTTTAAAAATGACATAGGGAGTTGTATGACGCGGCAGAGCTAGCGTGAGTGCAAAGAATTACCATAGATGAACTCCTGGATGGGGCAGCTTTAATTAGCATGAGGCCGCATTGATATGTAAATAGCGTATTGTTATTTAAATTTGCGCACAGACGTATTGAGGGCGACAGTCATGTTATCCAGACGGAGAATGGCTGCATATGCCGGGCATGTCAATTTGCTGAGTGAAGGATGATAATCACCTTTCTGTATAGGTAATAAGCTAGTATATTTCGTGTACCAGTTGGTTATAACAAAAAATTAGTATCATATTAAATATATTAAATGTATAAACTTTGAAATTTACATGAATTTGAAAAGCAGAGCTTCGAAATGTAGCTAAGTCAGGTGATGTGAAATTCTGCTGCGTGACCCCCTCTGCGTGGTAGAATTATATTCATAAAACATTGAATTTAACAGATATCATGGGTAGCCAACCACGATTTATCAGCATTTAAAATATATGTTAATTAACAAAGATAAATAATAAAGAGTACAAATGGCAATTAACTAGTAAACAAGCCTGAAATCTTAAAATGTTGCCACGTGATTTCCCGAACACATGATATATTAACATGTGACCACTATTCAGATTTACCGTAAATATTTGGAGTATGCTTGCACATCATGCACATACACTGTGCATTTCTTTACTTCCGTATAAAATCAATAATTCATGCTGGGAGCCAAGTAACATTGTCTGCTCAGAGCAGATTGGTATTTTATTTTACTTGAGAGCATAATAGAAATACATAAAGACGAATAAGGCGCCATGATGGAAGGTCAGGTCGGGTATCAAAGGTTATTATAACTTAAATACTACTTGTATTTCCCACCTTGCCTCTGTCACATATTTCCTTCATATTATTGACAGCAAGTCCTAATTTTGACTTTGCTATTGCAAAATGTCATTTCATATCAAATTAGTAGACTTTCTTTGAAAAAACATATCACTGGTGCCTGATGGGAATACCCGTCCGCCATTTCATTAAACTGGATCGTTTTCGCCTGTTTTGTGCCCAGATGTATTGGGGGCGCGCTATACTCTCATTGAACAGGCAAAGTTCGCAAAACTAACAACGTTGTTATTTGCCAAACTCAATTAACATGATCCAAGGGTCGAACATGAATTATTCATAACGAGCTATAACGGATCGATAACTGGCCTCACTTTCTAGCTAGTAAACCAGCTGAATTTTTCATAGATTTTGCGTTGCTAATAGAACAACCGTGAATTTAGTGTCACCCCCTTGGAATTACGTCGCCTGAATAGACCGGCAGGTTAATCGCCTATTCTCAACATCCACACATCTACACGCATCCGATCCGATCCATGACGCATCTGAGAGGTCTAATTTCATTATCATTAAAGGTTTACCGATGCATGTCAAAATGCAAATCAAATAGAGGCCCTGCATGAAATTATCGATTGGCTCCAAACAAAGGATTTGAGCCGGTGTCCTTCACCGTAGTTATGGCGGAGTGCAGTCCATTCAATCAAATGTTGTCATCAACCTATTTGATCGTAGTGCAGGGTTATGTGTGTGAGACGAACTGTCACGGTAGATTGCAATCATGCTTTTGTTGAATGCATTTGAGTAGTCCGCCATATTTACGGGATGATACGTCACATCATAGAAGAACTCCTGGAAGCGGCAGCTTTAATTAGCATGAGGCCGCATTGGTATGTAAATAGCGTATTGTTATTTAAATTTGTGCCCAGACGTATTGAGGGCGACAGTCATGTTATCCAGACGGAGAATGGCTGCATATGCCGGGCATGTCAAATTGCTGAGTGAAGGCTGATAATCACCTTTCTATATAGGTATTTTATAAGCTAGTATATTTCGTGTACCAGTTGGTTATAACAAAAAATTAGTATCATATTAAATATATTAATTGGTTGTGCGCAGGCAAGTATACAATGATTCCTGTACGGGTTGATTCAGGCCACATAAGCTGATACCATGCATTGGCTTTTGCGTGGTCAATTCGTAATTTGTCATTTTTAAAATTGCACGAAAGGCTTGTACCTGAACATATGTGTATAAGTGTGCGTAGTGAGAACCAACCGTGTGTTTTGAAATCAAAAACTAACAAAAATTCGGATTTTATATGTGCGAAACAAAAAAAAGACTGCTGCCCTCATGCGTCAACACTCAGTGTTACGGAACATATCACGGTACATAGTGCACTTACGTCCACGGCGAATTCACCGTGACCTTTCCAGCCATAAACCCGCTTATTGAAGATTAAACCGATATATGCAGTACTAAACCATTATATAGTAATCTATTGTCCAATGCAAATTTATTACTACCTGATAATATTGATTCAATGAGCGACCGAATTGTCCGCTACGGACGACTAATCCAATCGATAATGACTCTATTGACATGTACGAACGGAGCCCCACTGACCGAGTTTTGGGATATTTTTCACTGGTTTGCAGCTGTTTGCTGTCATGTACTCATCAAGGCGGAGTACCGTTATTATAAGGACTATGCCAATTATTTAAAGATTGACATGTAGAGAATAAGCCATAATTGATTGACAGAAAGTACTAAATTTGTACCTATGACGGTTTTATGACGCCAATCTTCAAAATACGATCAAAAAATGGCTGCCCGGTGAAGTAAAATGTGCATTGGAATAACACGGCAAGTTTGGATAGATGGTAGGATTTCTTTTTAATAAAATTTATGTTCCCCCGTTATTAAAGCTTGTACCGGGTTGAAGATTCAGATATTTGGAAAAGAATAAGTAATTGAAACAGAGAGAAAGTACTAAAATCATAGCTTTTATACTTGTTGATATATGATACTAACTAGTTCATCCCCAATAGCTACGATACAGCGCTACCAGTAGGGTTCAATTGCCTATTGTGAGTGCCCCTGTGTTGTGTGCATACATGTAGTTAACAATAACTGCATGATGACCAGAGCATTGTAGACCACTCGGTAGTCTAAAGCAGATGCCGTACTAGGCTCACTTGATGTCAAATCCGAATTTTTGTTAGTTTTAAAATTTAATTATTTTAACTTAAGTCAATTGCTAATTTTCAACAACGTGGGGCGTGTTTTTTATAAGGATAATACATAACAGGTAATTTTGTAGTCTAGGAAATATTGTTCTTAAATTGACTTATTTTCGCTTATACCCACTATCGGTTTTTGCGTTCACTTCGACTTCTTCTTCGCTTTCAGGGTAGAGTGGTTTTGAATAAATAATCCTCCAGACGTTAAGGGATGGGATATGAACGTTTGGACATTATTTATTGTGGAACATTAGAGCACATCAGACATATCGAATTACATTCTGAATACGAAGAATGTCCTTCTGATATCAAATAATTTTGATTTTTTGAAATTCGCAATGTAATACACATTTTATGGCAAATGATTAAAAATTGATCCAAAATTTCATAACAGTCGGACGTGTAATTTCAATGGCAAATTGTGCTCAACAGCTGACTCGCGATAGCTCCAACTTCGAACGAGCACCATTGTGTGCTCGTTTTGATCAATTTTCGCCATAGAAGCTGTAAATAAACTTCAATTTTTTCCCTCTATGGTCATCTAAAAATGATTAAAATGCGGTGTTGGGAAGATTGTTGTCTTAAATATGGAGTTCTGACTGCCCGATAGGGAGCTAAAAAATGGAAAAACTTTTTCCAAACCGTGTTAAGTCTAAAATCACATGTTTCTCATTTACTTGTGTGATACGATCACAATAACTGTGACAAGTTTGACATGTTGTTCTCATTTCGGAAACAAAGGCCACGCTCAGTATTGTTACTGTTCGTTTGCTTAGTAATGGTGCATCCAACTGATTATAATACCTATTTCATCACAGTACATTGTAATATCGCACAGGTAAATCAGAAATATATGTTTATGGATTTAACCAGGGCTATGAGACACATCCCTGATTTAACATAGTTGAGCTGTTTTCAATGAGGTTTATCTTGGTTTAATGGGGTTTAAGTCCTGCAAAGGTCGTGGTGAATTCTGCTGTAGACATGACTGCATAATGACTAACAAGTAAGTTCAATAACCAAGGACAAACTGTTATTTAACCAGTAAAGGAAATATAAAGATTTTATTACCTTGTATGTTAGGCTATCATATGCTGAAAACACCAAAGGTATAGCATACTTGGTTCAAAGTTCTGATTTTGGTTGGATATGTATTTTTTTGGTTTTTTTATTTCATATTTTTGCCTTTGTCTCAATTTCAAATATGCCGCCTTTGACCCCCACGGACCTGATCGTGTCACAATAATACAATATCAAAAAGCTTATTCTTATGTCAAACTTTGTTTTATGAGACTTTAAAAATCTATTTCATGAATGTGTTTTTATTATGAGGGAAATGATACAAATCCACTTTTTCAAGATGTGTATTTAAAATCCTCATAATGTCCGTCATGAATGTAACATAAAACAAAAATAAATTGGATTTTGAAACCCTCATAAAACAAAGTCAAACATAAGAATCCAATTTTTCGAGATGATTATTTCAAATCCTCATAACTTCTCTCATAATACAATACAAAATATATAAAAGAAATAGATTTTGAAACCCTCATAAAACAAAGTTAAACATAAGAATTAGTGTTTTGGAGAACGGTTTTTCAATTCCACATAATTTCCCTAATAATACAATACAAAACAAAAGAAATATGTTTTGAAAGCCTCATAAAACGAAGTCAAACAAAAATAGTGGATTTTGACACCCTCATAATACACGGCTTCTGTCCCACAATGAGCATCTTTCATAAGGTCTCTAGATGTTGTAATCCTGTAGTGCTTTCCACAGTGCCTCTGGGTTGGTAGTACCATAATATGAATCGATTGTTATCCTATGTTTTCTCTGCCAGCTGTCTAAACTTTTTTGGGAAACTAAACAAGGATAATATTGTAGTTGTAACAGCCTTCTTTTTAAGAGCTCTCCATCAACAACAATCGGTTGGCGAGAGACAGAAGATCAAAGTCTGGAGGAGACATGGTCAAGACTTCCCTTAGTTTCAGAAGCCTGTATTGAACTTGTGGTTGTAAGTCAAAAGTACAAGTTTATACCAGCGTGTGTATAATTATGTAATTCGAAGGATTGAAGAAATCCAGCAGGACTTAATAAGGACCGTTAAAAATGATCAGCAAGTACTAATATAGCCCTGAAATCTAACATTCCAGCATGCAATACCCTGATGTTAATACCTTATTGCGATGTGAATTAAACAAATCTGGCATAAATGTATTTGCTTTAATCAGAAACATTATTTCCGTTGATAATTTGTTATTGTCAGATAATTTTTATGTTGCTTGGTGTATTTTGACCAAAATACCTTATTTTGGCGGTTATTTTCTTTATTCTATGCAAATAAGAAGAATAAAACTTTAAAATATTTTTGAGAACCATTATTTTTAAAGAGATTATGTTTGGAATATGATTAGGCGTTTTGCACACTAGTAAACCTTAATTTAATGATTTTGGCGGCCATTTTGTTTTTATGTAAATTTTGACCAATTGCAACGGCCAACATGTTGAAAGTGAACAAAGGTTGTGCTCTTTTTTTTCGCGTTGAAATTTCGCGGTAAAAAGCATTGAACTTTCCATATTTTGTAATATTCGTCTTGAAATATTCCGTTTGCAGTATTTACTCAAAATAATGATGGATGGTATTTCCGTAATTAGATACATATGAATATAACCTTTGTGCACATTTTGCACTGTAACTCGAAATACAATTTGCCGACTTTACAAGCGGTTTGAGATGGATGGTCACATATAGGAGGCGGTAATAAATTGATAATTAACACGTCCCGTATTAGGCAAAAAAAACAACAACATGTTTGTTTCCTGTAGCGCGCGCATTACGTTTTTGACGGCTTATTTTGCGCATTAGAATTTTTTTCACTTACAAAGAAATATCAAACGCTATTGGAGTAAACATTTACACATCACACAACAAACGAGCGTAGTGAAAAACTACTGGAGAAAACATCACACATTTTTTTAAATACCTTTTTAAATCTGCAGGTTGAAAGGGGATCATAAATATTCTTGAATATGAAGAAATGTGATTTCTGTGAAGGAAGCCAATTGTGACACGATCTGCTCCTTGCTGAAAACACCAAAGGTATAGCATACTTGGTTCCAAAGTTCTGATTTTTGGTTGGATATGTATTTTATTGTTTTTTTATTCCATATTTTTGCCTTTGTCTCAATTTCAAAAGCGGACCTGATCGTGTCACAATAATACAATATCAAAAAGCTTATTCTTATGTTAAACTTTGTTTTATGAGACTTTAAAAATCTATTTCATGAATGTGTTTTTATTATGAGGGAAATGATACAAATCCACTTTTTCAAGATGTGTATTTAAAATCCTCATAATGTCCGTCATGAATGTAACATAAAACATAATTGGATTTTGAAACCCTCATAAAACAAAGTGAAACATAAGAATCCAATTTTTCGAGATGCTTATTTCAAATCCTCATAACTTCTCTCATAATACAATACGAAATATATAAAAGAACTAGATTTTGAAACCCTCATAAAACAAAGTTAAACATAAGAATAAGTGTTTTAGAGAACGTTATTTCAATTCCTCATAATTTCCCTCATAATACAATACAAAACAAAAGAAATATGTTTTGAAAGCCTCATAAAAGAAAATTAAACAAAAAATAGTGGATTTTGAAACCCTCATAATACACGGCTTCTGTCCCACAATGAGCATCTTTCATAAGGTCACTAGATGTTGTAATCCTGTAGTGCTTTCCACAGTGCCTCTGGGTTGGTAGTATCATAATATGAATCGATTGTTATCCTATGTTTTCTCTGCCAGCTGTCTAAACTTTTTTTGGGAAACTAAACAAGGATAATATTGTAGTTGTAACAGCCTTCTTTTTAAGAGCTCTCCATCAACAACAATGAGTTGGCGAGAGACAGAAGATCAAAGTCTGGAGGAGACATGGTCAAGACTTCCCTTAGTTTCAGAAGCCTGTATTGAACTTGTGGTTGTAAGTCAAAAGTACAAGTTTATACCAGCGTGTGTATAATTATGTAATTCGAAGGATTGAAGAAATCCAGCAGGACTTAATAAGGACCGTTAAAAATGATCAGCAAGTACTAATATAGCCCTGAAATCTAACATTCCAGCATGCAATACCCTGATGTTAATACCTTATTGCGATGTGAATTAAACAAATCTGGCATAAATGTATTTGCTTTAATCAGAAACATTATTTCCGTTGATAATTTGTTATTGTCAGATAATTTTTATGTTGCTTGGTGTATTTTGACCAAAATACCTTATTTTGGCGGCTATTTTCTTTATTCTATGCAAATAAGAAGAATAAAACTTTAAACTATTTTTGAGAACCATTATTTTTAAAGAGATTATGTTTGGAATATGATTAGGCGTTTTGCACACTAGTAAACCTTAATTTAATGATTTTGGCGGCCATTTATTTTATGTAAATTTTGACCCAAAAATCCAAAATTGCAACGGCCAACACCCGGTTGAACATGTTGAAAGTGAACAAAGATTGTGCTCTTTTTTTTCGCGTTGAAATTTCGCGGTAAAAAGCATTGAACTTTCCATATTTTGTAATATTCGTCTTGAAATATTCCGTTTGCAGTATTTACTCAAAATAATGATGGATGGTATTTCCGTAATGCTAAAAATTAAGAACCATCAGGACACAAAAAAGAGAGTACCATATCTGTTTCTTGTGCAATGACATCTACATTTGGATGTATTGAATAGCCACTGTGATGACCAATCGTCATGTCCCAAACGTCGACAATTTGTACATTTTCTATACCAGACATGACTTCTCGCATAACTTGATCCAAGCTCCAATAATACCAAGGTGTAAAATTTCTGTTTTGAAATTTTCTACTGTGTTTGCAGACTTGATGAGAACACGCGCGCTAGGATTTCTTGATTTTAATCGTTGAATTGAATCTCTTATTTTATGTAAACGATTTCTGTAATAATTGAGATTGGTACCTGAAAAATGACCCCAAATAGTGATCAAAACCACTACCCTGTTTTCACTCTCAATTTCGTCAATTCTATTTGGAATATATTTAAAGTCTTTCACTGTGTTTGGTCTAATCTTAACTGGATATCCATGCCAATGAAATTTAAGAAGGATATCGTGTTTCTCATCGATAGCCATATAGTTCCTTGACTGCACCCTTTCAACTACTGAGCCTTTTAAAATAAACCGCGCAAAATGTTCGTACCATTGACGAATAGTTGAATCACCTAGAAAATAGAGGGTGTGATTTTGTAAACATTTGGTTATTTCCGGTAGTCGTACATTGTCACTTTGGCATACTACATATTTCCCATGAGATGGGTAGACTTTATTTTTTAAACATTTCCTTATTTCTGGTGGTGTGAATTCTCTATTATGGCAAACTAGGGAATGCCACACGTCTTTGTAATAAAATCCGGCAACACTGTCGTCGGGTCTAACGACGGTAGTTCCTAAAACACATGGCTGGATGTTATTCACCACGCATTTTGAAATTGTAGCGTCTGAAATGTCAACAATAAACAACACACATATCAGCAAATAATATCGATTTATGGTTGGAATAAAGATAACTATAATGAAGACTTTAATCCCATATATTTGATATTTAAAACCGAGTTAAAGTCGGAAACTAGTAGAATCTCCACATATCAATTTGTAAGCGCTCTTTTTTAAAAGTCATAGTTCATTGAATTTACAACCGTATGACAAAACAGGCGAAAATAGTAACTTTTTGCACAGGATTTGCAATTTAAAGAGAATCGACCATTGCTCATTCTAGTGACTCTATTATATGGACAATATAAGTGTGCTTTTTCATTTAATGACGTAAAATTTGAAAAAAATTGTAAGGAACACTTGAGGTTTTGACTTTTTAAACCTACATTTTGGTCAAAAAATGTGCTTGGATAGGTAGTTTTCAACAAATTTTCCACATTCGCCTTGCTATAACATTGAATTGCGTTATCTGTTAACCTAGTGACAAAAAGCGTTTTTAGGGGAAAGTGTTAGCTTTCGTTTGATATAAGAAAAATTCTGAACACTTGAGGTTTCGACAAAAACCAATCAAAGAGACCCATTTTTAAGCTAGAAGCTTCAGAGCTCCTACATTGCTATCCACTCAACCTTGTAGTGTAATCAAAGACTGTGGTGGAGACATTCTCTTGGGACGAAAATGTGTGCTCAGGTATATCGAGGTGGAAACTGTGCGCATGATGGTTCCCAGGTATTCCCATACCTGGGGATAGAAATTGATAACAAGCTTAATTGGAATACACAGAGGGAAAACACAATTTCTAAAGCAAACAGGGTGCTTGGTTGTCTCAGAAGAAACCTATGGTTCTGCACCAAGGAAGTTAAAGAAACTGCATATATGGCCTTAGTGCAACCAATACTCGAATATGCAAATACAGTCTGGGGCCATACCAGGATGGAGCAATAAATCAACTTGAAGCCGTGCAGCGTAAGGCTGCCAGATTTTGCATGGGGGACTTCAAGCAAAGAAGTAGTGTGACCAAGATGATACAGGAGTTAGGATGGGATTTATTAGAAGATAGAAGGAAGCAAGCAAGACTAGCAATGATGTATAAGATAACAAACAATATGGTGGGCATAAACAAGAACGACCATATGGAGCTGATAAAAGAAACAAGAACCAGGAAGAAGAACAGCAGCAATTATAAACCAATCTATGCAAGACTCAACACATACAAGTACAGTTATTATCCAAGAGCAAGTGGAACGCAACAGGAGAAGAAACAATCAAGGCAAGCACAATTGACAGCTTCAAGAACCGGCTCAACAATGCAACCAAACAGAACAATTAGATAGAGACACGCACCATATATCCGCGACCATGACCAAAAAGTTGGTGAACTGCAGTTTAATGATCTGTATCTACCGACTCAACCAAGAAGAAGAAGAAGAAGATAATCGTTTTTGTATAGAAACCTTTCCATATGCTGAGTTTCCGACATTTTGTCAAGTTTTAATTGTTATTCTTTACAAAAAATGACAAATAGGAATGACTTCCAAGGTTTTCTATCCATTTTAAACCAGAATAATGATGTAAAATTAAAGGTACCATCTTGATCGTTTAACCTTGGAGTTCTATTTGAGAGTTATCATCGCAATTACGATAACCGAATAATATTTACGATAAATATTGCGAATTTCAAAACATTTCATATCAGAAGGACGTTCTTCGTATTTATAATGCAATTCGATATGTCTGATGTGCTTTTACCATGTCCCACAAAAATACTGTGCAAACATTGACATCCAAGCCCTTACCTACTGATACAAAATTTGGCACGGTAAACCATCGAATAACAAAATACCGCCAGATACAAGCTTTTCTCGGAGAGAAAACCAAAAATCGACCAACCCCTGTCAAACGAGCTGCGTGTACTTTATGATAAGTATCCAGTTCAGGGGAGATACTTGGAACCCGAAGGTGTTCAGAACACATTAGTAACTACAATAGCAAAGATATGACCCGTGCTTCCCGGTTGCAGGTCTTTATCGATGAATTTACAGAACAATTGCTTACTATTGGATGACATCACATCTATGGGCCAGGCTCTTGAGGTTACTACTGCCGGTCTGTGTAGAAAAATACAATGACTTAATTAAATTAAATTACAGAATATGGTCATCGGGACTATACGAGCGTAAATTCGTATTTCTAGGGGCAATCCTAAATCCTAATGAACATGTTCAGTAATGATTAAAGAGTTTAACACTACACTATTTTTCGCTCACCTGGAACGTTTTCGCTCGGACGTCATTGTGTCAATCATATGACGTCATCACTAAGGGACTGGGCGACCCCCCCTCCCATTGTGGCCTGTACACCATCTGCGATAATCAATTTTTGAAAAGCACCCTAAACAAGGATTTGACCCTCGGCTAAAACAATATCCTAAACAGGTGTTTTCACACCCAAAACAGGGATTTTATTCCTTGCATCAAATTTCATACCCTAAATTTCATTTCCGCGTATTAGCAATTGCAATTTTGCTACCCTTTTTTCCAATATTTCATGTTTTTGACACCCTAAACGTGTTACGCGCGTATCGTGCTTACCCACGAAAAACTATACCCTTTTTACGCGTTCTCATTATCGCGGATGGTGTACAGGCCACAATGGGAGTGACCCCCGGGGGCGAGCCCAGCTGCTCGATGAAATTCAAAGACCTGGACGAGCTAAGTATTAAAGGAAGGTGACCTGATATGTTTGGAAAATCGAATTCTTTAAAACCATATTAGTATCTATGTTAAAACTTACCTATAACATAAAATGTCATCCCTTTCAAACATTCATGCATGAAGAACATGTAAATGTTCCTTGCAAATGTGACTAATTCCTTATGGAATTACTGACATTTTACACAGCGTGATTTAGTGTACAGTGTTTTTACATTTTAGTATCTATGGTTTTTATTAATAATAATCATCATGATCATATAATAAATTGATATCAAATGAGAGATCCTAATTTTCTTATTAACATATTGAAATTAGGAGTTTTAAATTGGTGTATTTCCGAAGATATGATCAAAAACTGTTGAATTAGTCTAAAATATGGTATACCATATTTTAGACTAATTCGACAGTTTTTTGATAATTTCTCCGGAAATATACCAATTTGGAACGCATAATTTCAGCATGTTAATGAAAAAAATATGTGTACATCCATATCAAAAGGATGCACTTGTCAGGTGCTACATGTGTCTCATTTCACATAATAACTGGGAATAAATACCAGACTCATTTCAAGTGGAGGTCACTTCAAGACATCAGAAAGTCATTATGGCTTATTAATACAGAGAACATTCCATAACCATGTCACTTGGGGATGATTTGACGTGACCTCCACTTGATATGAGTCTGGTATTTATTCCTAGCTATTATGTGAAATGAGGCACATGTAGCAGCCGACAAGTGCATCGTTTTGATATGGATGTACACATATGAGCTTTCACCTGATACCAAAATCTCTAGGCTCGTATTCCCTGTATGTAGAAACAAACAATTATTGATAGGCCTATATAGCGTCAAATTTTAAGATGGCTACTTAATAATCGGTGGACGAGTGGTCTAGCGCATTTGTGCTATAATACTAACATGACATTAGTTTGATAGACAATTTTCCCCTTTATTGTAGCTTAATTGATCTGATAGTTAAAAAACCAAAGCCTACTCACCCCGTGATAAGACGAATTTCGTTTTCAGATATCAAGTCACCTATATATTCATTATCCCAAGTACTGGTGTGTTTGAAATATGTGTCACACGATAACTTGTTTGGTTTGACACAAAACCACGGAAAACCGGTCCTTTCATCAGTAAAATTACAAAAGGTCATGTTTGCAAATTTCTTTTCGGGGTTAATATACATATCAGTTGTTATGTGACAAGGTGTTTTGACCGATGTTGTGTTTTTTCCAGCATAAAATTCACCTCCGTAAGTAACTCTGGCGGGAAAATAGTGTCTTATACGTTTCATGACATCAACGGCTTCTGCGGAATGGACCAGGTGAGCTGTGATTTTCACTTGTCCGGTCCAATGAAGACGGAACTTTGCGGTGTAAGTGCCATTGAAATGATCAATTATTTCATCAGCTGCAGCACTCGCAAGTAGTGCATCACTATGAATCCAAGCGAAGAAGAAATCACCACCATACAATTTGCTTTCGTTTTTGGTGTTTTTAGCTACAATGGATACTTCAAGTATATCGCATAAATTGTATGGCTTATTATATTTGACAAAATAATATGAAAGTTGAGGGCTGGTAGGAAAATCCAGTGAAATATTAACTGGTATGATATCGGGTGTTATTGTTGGTATCTTCGATGGCAAGGTTGGAAATTCGTCCCCATTATGTGTATATGCAATCGCTGGTGCTGCAAATCGTCGAAAAGTTTGATTTGGAAAGATTATAGCTACTGGTGAATTTTGACACACCTGCAGTAAACAATAAAAAAAAATAGAAAACTGAAAAGTCTGACGAGTGATTGTAAATATATAGGTTAAATACCACTAATAGGCCTGGGCGATACATTGAAATACGACGAGTAACTATTTGTTTTCATGGCATTCGAAAAGACTGCATTAAAATTGTATAAAGTTATATAGCCAAAAAAGTACTTTTTAGAGTTTGATGCTTCAAAATGGTACATTTTCTCTCATTATATGACATTTTTGTTGTAATAGTACCAAAATTCATACGCACGGTTTTTAGTAAATATTCGCCCTACCGTATTGTAACTTTCAGCTTCGAGGGCGCACTGTCATTTTAAGGTGTTTACGGTTCAGTGCGTTAAAACAAGAAAAGTCTCAGGTCAACCTATGTTGAATTTTTGATCATTTGGCATCTAAATCATATAGTTTCACCTGATATTAGTGGCATTGAACTGTGAGAGTTCTGAATATGAGAAAATTCCAGCCGAAATTCGGCATTTTCCCATTGAAACCCGTGTAGTACTTAATTAGTGGTATTTAACCTAAATATAAGCATGATAAATTGTAAAACTATCAACTTACCTGATAACCCAGGATTAGCATTGAATAGCTGACTAAAGCGAATATCATAAGTCCAATCAGACGGCCAAGGAAATGACCCCTTTGCATCGTTGCCATATCAATACAAAGATTTATACGAGATCCTGTTGAGAAGGAACTTTAATTGAAATACATGTTGCCGATTTACCCAATCAAACAGCAATTAAACTGGAGTGAAGTAGCTTGAAGTCAAGCCAAAGGCAGGGAGCAGTGGAGAGGGAAACTTGCAACCTTATGGGCCACATTCATAAAATTATCGTTTGTAAAAAAAATAAAAAACAGCTGTGATTTCAAACTTTAAAACGGTGTGTAAAATATTTGATATTGATTTCACAAATTCACACTATAAATTATTAACACAGCAATTTTATATTGATTGTGCTTATCTATACTTAATACTACTGTTCATAAAAATAAATAAAATAAAAAAAACAGCTGTGATTTAAACTTGTAAACGGTGTGTAAATTTGATATTGATTTTGTTTGATATAGATTAATAATATATAATACAGTGCATCATACCATCTTATCTGATCATACCAACGACCTGAAGCTTCTATTCATACTGCAGTTACTGTCCGTTTTCCTATACACAATACACAGTGCTCTCACCATTGATGTGTGACCTCTACAAATAGAGTATGTTAGAAGTATAGGATATTGCCTAGTTAACGTCACTGTGTGAAAAATAACCGGCCAATATTTAAAGTATTCTCTGAAATTCTAGAAAATATTGTTTTGTAACATGTCCTAAATTTTTAGCTAATTTAGGTGTTTGGAAGTATTCCCACTTTGGTGTTTTAGTGTATGTTATAGGTAATAGGACATTGCCTAGTTAACGTTACTGTGTGAAAAATAACCGGCCAATATTTAAAGTATTCTCTGAAATTCTAGAAAATATAGTTTTGTAACATGTCCTAAATTTTTAGATAATTTGGGTGTTTGGAAATGTTCGCACTTTTGTGTTTTAGGAAGGATATGTAAACGACAGATAACACCAAAAATATGAAGAAATTATTTCCAAACCGTGTTAAGTCAACAACCATTATGTTTCTCATCTTCAAGAATGCTGGTTAACAATAAGCAGACTATTGTCTCATTTCGTGAACAAAGGCGCACATAGTATTGTTACCTTGCGTTTGCTTTATAATCGGTTACCCAACTGAAATCATAATACCAGCTCATTTCAATACCGCGCAGGTAAAACAGAAACATGTGTAGTGTAGATTTAACCAGAGAAGATCTGATTTAATCAGCTGTTTTCAATGAGTGTTATCTCTGTTTAATAGCTTAAAAATGGGGTTTAAGTCCTGCAAAGGTCGTGGTGAATTCTACTGTAGACATGACTGCATCATGTCATCTATCGTCGTGTTTATTATAGTGAATATACCGAGTTTTGAGTATACCGTATAATTATGATAATCCTTACCGAAACTCTTTCTGTTATAGTCAGACACAGTTACCGCACAAATTATATACCAACTAACATTACCGTACATTTGCAATGACCCCGAGGTCACACGCGGAATGTGTAAATATTATTAGGCATGTCCACTAAAAATTTAAGTACTTTTAAATTGATTCAGACCTAACTTATTGGCAGGGAATTGATGAAAGAAACATTTTGGCGTTTAAATAATCTTAATCGGACGTTTCATTCCAGAGATATGGTCTTTCAAGTGTCACGGTTTTATATAGGGCTGCTAGAACATGTTAAAAAGTTTAAGTCCAAAAAGGAATACTAACAGAATGAGTACAATATTAAGGTGCTTTTTCTTAATGTATTTATTAACTAGTAAGCGTTATCTGGAAAATGAGTAGATAATTAAATCTGGTCAACCAGAAAAACTCACTTTTGGTCAGATGGAATCACCGACGTTTCGGCCAAAACCTTTGGCCTTCAGCTGGGTGGCATATGTGTGTGTGTGTGTGGGGGGGGGGGGGGCTGTGTTTAGTTTCTATAATAATTATCATAAGGCCTACATAAGGTCATCCGAGGTCAATCGATGAGGAAGTTGCTTGATGACCCGATCCCAACCATGTGATAGATTCACTCTAACGCCCCCGCTCCTGTTGAGTGACGGTTGTTCGGCTCGTACCCATACTGCTTCTTTGACTCCCCGTTCAAACCAACGGGGTTCACGGTCCAAAATGACAACGTCGTCAATGTCAAAACTGTGACCACTGCCTTCAAGGTGTTTGTAGACAGCTGAATCGTTGCCACTTGAACTGGCGCGTCTATGTTGGGACATGCGACTCTGAAGTGGTTGGCCGGTTTCACCAATGTAATGTTCTTGGCACACCTGATCTTCAGCGCACTGGACACCATACACAACACCACTTATACGGCCCTTGGGCTGCTTTTCCTTTGGGTGTACTAGCGACTGCCGCAGGGTATTGGTTGGCTTGAAGTGTGTAGTGATGCCGTGATCGCGGTAGATCCTCTTTAATTTCTCTGAAACATCCCCATGGTAGGGAATGGTGACAAAAGTCTTGGTACCAGAAGACGCGATGGGTTCGCTGGCTGGTTTAGCGTCTTTCTCACCCCGATTTAGGGCCTTGTCAATTGCCCAGTCTTTGTAACCACACGTTTTCAAGGCGTGGCGCAAGTGTTGGTGCTCAGTGGTCTTATCAGAGTCCTTTGTGATGATGGTATCGGCCCTGTGATAAAGAGTATTCACTACACCGAGTTTCTGGACCAATGGATGATTAGAGCTGAACTGCAAATATTGATCAGTATGTGTTGGTTTGCGAAATACTGATACTGAGAGAGTGCGATCTTGGTTGACAGTAACCAAGCAATCCAAAAATGGACGTTTATTGTCCGTCAGACCTTCTTGGGTGAATTTGATGTTATTATCCACTTGATTAATATGCGCAAAAAACTTGTCAAGCTCCGAAAACTTGACTATAACCCAAGTATCGTCAACATAACGATACCATTTGGAAGGTGCAGATCCGGGGTAAGACGACAAGGCACCCTGTTCAAATCGCTCCATGTACAAGTTGGAAATAATCGGCGACACGGGGGAGCCCATCGAACAACCATGACATTGTTGGTAAGTAAGTATTATCCAAACATAAGCTCAACAATTCACAAATCTGATCTGGCGACAAGTTTGTGCGTTCGGACAAAGTCTTATCCTCCTTCAAAACGTCCCGAACCGCGAGAGGGATGCTCGTGAACAAGGCAGTGACGTCGAAGGATGTTATCGTCTCGTCCGCGTCCAACACAATACCCTGAATTTTCTCCGCGAAGTCCTTTGAATTCCAAATGTGATGTTTCGATTTGCCAACCAAAGGGCCTACGATCTTAGCGAGGTACTTGCCAATGTTATAAGTGACCAATTCTATGCTGCTGACGATAGGACGTAAAGGTACACTGGCCTTATGAACCTTCGGAAGTCCATAGAAGGTAGGTATAGTTTCAGACGTGGGGTACAATTGATGTTTCAATTTGATGTCAATAACCTTGTCTTTCTCCAAGAATTGATTCAACTTGGCCGCAATCTTGCGTTTAATACCACTCGTGGGGTCTTTCTTGAGGGGGGGGGGGTATAAGTCTTTGTATCCCCTAACAACTCTTTGGCTTTCTTGTCATAGTCTGTCGAATTCAACACCACTGTGCACCGCCCTTATCAGCTGGAAGGATGGTAATGTCTTTGTTCTTTTAAGACTTTCCAACGCAGTAAATTCAGCTTTAGACAAGTTATGTTGGGGGGGGGGGGTTAGCACTGATGACACTAGCACTTACCCGCGATCTCAGTTCTTCATCATTAGCTGGTCCCAAACGAGCATTGCGAATCGCCGATTCAGTGGCAGTAATGATATCAGTCACTTGTACACGCTTGGAAGTAACGTCGAAATTCAAGCCCTTTCCCAATAAACTCTGTTCGTTAGACGATAGCGGACGGTCCGAGAGGTTCTTTACCCATCTATCTCTGATATTGTGAGCAGAGTGTCTTTATCGGCCCTGCCGGACGAAACAAGTCTTCCGAATTTCGCTACCTGCCTTGTTTTTGTTTTCTCGTGCTGCGATAACTGCGCATGTGCGGTGCACACCTGAACCCGTTTGTATGTTTCCAATGGCAACTGAGTTTCCAACTCGCCGGAAATATCTTCCTTTTTAGTATTTAACTTGTTGATCGTATAGTTAATCTGTCTTATTCACTCATTTAATAATTTGCGTTCAGTATTATGGAGAATCTTCTCTACTCGCGATCCTTTGATCGTAGATTGTAATCTGGCGCTACGGGGTATTACATCAGCGTGTAGGCACCGTAGAGAAAAACGCAAATGGTTGCGATAGTTAGCAACTTTCCTCGATGTTTTCTTGAAATCCTTCGTTAGTTTGAGGCAATCCTTGCCGTATTCCTTTCGAATAACACTGTGTATACTTTCAGTCATCTGGGATTTGATCAATTAGTAGATAATTAAATCTGGTCAACCAGAAAAACTCATATTTGGTCAGATGGAATCACCGACGTTTCGGCCAAAACCTTTGGCCTTCAGCTGGATGATTTAGGGTCAACCTCAAGTATGATGGCTGTCATGGAAAATATATAGTTAGGTTCCAAACTTGCAAGCAGAGCCAAGTAAAGGTTGAAAAAAAAAACCGAGAGACAATATGTGATGTGATTAAGCAAAATCAGTTGGAAGTCGGATATATTGATTTTCAGATATAGCCAAACAAAGATAATAATTAATTTGGTTTCATATTAGTTTGGAAACACTACAACTGTTCATATCTGAGGAGCTGAACAATAAGTGCATTATTTCAAATAAATAGCGATAAAGGTTTGTTTATTATCATTCTTTTAAAAAATGAATTAGGTTTATAACATGTTTCGTTGTGTACCTGGACTCTTTTGAAATCCGACACCAGCAAATCCAAGAAGGACGCCAATAAAATATGCAAATTAAGTAATTTTTTCATTTTTCGCTTTTGTTCACCCCAAGTGTCCTTGACACCATATTTGTCTAGTAGGTTTAATAAGAAAAAAGTGTTTTTGGTGCACACCTTCCCTTGTTGGAACATGGCTCGTATTTGAAGTAACAATCTATACTGATACAAAGCAGCACAATTTTAAATACCATGGCCTACTTTGAGTTTTTAAAAATACCATCGAAATATGTCGCAAGGTTTTGTAAAACCTACGTTACCCCGATATGTTAACACGTACCTTATTGGTTGTAAACACTGAAAATGACCAAAGTGTTCTTAAATAATTATACGGTTTTATATCATGCAAGTTTTATGATAGTAATGCTTTCAGATCCATATGATTTATGTATTTGAGAAAGAAATCCTTGGAAATTCGAAGGTGCAGACCGTATTTTTAAGAAATCTAAAGTGAGCAGTAAATTATGAGCAAAAATACGTTTTAAGAACAATACATTCATCATGTAATACAAAATTACAAGGTTTGAATTATCTAGTTAAAAGACCAATTATTGGACATCTCTTTTGTTTTGAGCATCCGAGCACTTGTAAAGAAAGCAAGAAAACAAGTGGAATTATGTGGTGTGATCAAGCAAAATCAGTCTGAAGTCGGGCATATTCAATTGTCAGTTTTGTAAATGACTATACAGGGTGTATCAAAATGATTGGTACCGGGCTGTGTGATATATTCAAAAATATATCAAAAATATAAAATGGCTAATTAATATAGTTTTTGTACTCTAAATAGAAAGGGGCATATGTTAACTTATTGATCTATTAATCTGAAGTTGATAGGTTGACGCATCTGGGATCTATTGTCTTAAAAACGATGATCGACGTAATCATGGTTTTACTTACACAACACAAGATGAATAGGTTCACTGCTTGAACCATTTATTGCATACATACTCTTCAATATCTCACCTCAGTATACATAACATAAAATTGCTTTACACATGCTTTTAGAAAGATAGTTCCTGAAGTCCCTGCCTTACGACTCCGGCAGTGTGAGGTGAAGCCCTATCTTGAAAGAACTTAACACCTGGGATGGGATCCATTCTGTAACTGCCCATATCAAATTTTGAAGCATTGCAAGTTACAGCATGTCTGCATGGGATACGCCTTGCTCTTAGAAACTTTTCCTAAATCTTCTCTGCACTTCTCCATAGCTTCGTGTCGACTAGTCATATAAATGCACACTGAAGTGTGGAATACTGTGGAGCCATTCCAATAATTTTTACCAGGTCTAAACTAACCTACACTGTCTACAGTCTATAGCCATTCTGCCACACCATCTACTTAGTAATCTCAATAATACAATTTAAATTACCGCCCTGGGTGGTGTTGATACACAAACTTCTTTCACCCCACCTAAATTATTCAAGTCAATAATATTACTCTTAACCAATAAATATTGATTATAACATTTATATATATTATGAATGAAGAAATATACAAGGAAAATATTAAATATTTCCATGATTTTCAACATATCATCCTCACAAGGTATTTGGAGTAAATTAGAGCTTTGAAAATGGTGCGCTACTGATCCAGCGTTACGATGAAAAGTGTAAAAACACCTTTCCTTTAGCATCATGTAACTTCTGAATAGAATGTGCTATCTTTATGATCTAAAATATGTAGAGAAGATTAAACTAATATAATTACAAATATTAAAACAATGAACCCCAAACTGGCACAAAAAATGGTAAAAAAATTCGGCAAAAAATGAGAAGTCTTCGGTACCAATCATTTTGATACACCCTGTATTAAAGCATTTGCAGGAAACCCCATTGAAATTAAACATTTAGTTCCACAGATATGTACAGTTGAAGTGTTTCCAAACTAATATGAAACCAAATTAATTATTATCTTTGTTTGGCTATATCTGAAAATCAATATATCCGACTTCCAACTGATTTTGCTTAATCACATCACATATTGTCTCTCAGGGTTTTTTTTCAACCTTTACATGGCCCTGCTTGTAAGTTTGGAACCTAACTATATCATGTTATAGCATAACAACAGACATTACACAATACGTGTATTGTTTTGCAATACGGCAGATTTGTAGTGACCCTTAGTATTAACATGATGGGATGGAAAATTTAATAGGATGAATTTTTTATTAACCCTATTTCCATAGCATTGCCATGGGATTGATGCACGTAGCATTAGAGTCCGAAGTTTTCCGTTTTAGGGAAAACGGAAGAAAATCACGGAATCGGAGGTACAACACGGAAAATGACATTTTTGTATGATGTGACAAAAATTGTTAAAAGATAAGAGAAATAAATGTTAAAAACAATCATGAGTTGTGTATGTTAATTTTTTATGATAAAAATACTGTTTAATAATACCGAAATAAAGGTATATTACCAAGGTATGAACCCCCTATATCCCTCCAAACATCGTAATAGTCGGCCTATTATCGTGCGAATATTCCAATCAGAGGACATTGATCACGATATTGAACACTTTGTTGTAACATTAATATCATTGTTTATATATTTTAAACTTTATTCATGACACGGAATTACAAATTTTACAACACGGATTGCAACACGGAAAATGGATTTTAGAAAACGGTAAACTTCGGACTCAACATTAGAGAATGAATTTGGAGAAAACCTTCTGATAATTACAAACACTCGCTGAGCAGCAAGACCTTCCCTCTAAGCTTTTAATCCGATAAGCTGATTATCTATTTGTTTTCATAAATTGGAAGACATTCTTTGATGTATTACTGAGCTCAATCATCTGAAATTACTGGAGCGTGAGCCACCCAGGCGGGTGGCTCAGCATAGTATTTTATTAACAGAAGGTTTTCTCCAAATTCGTTTCCTAATGATTGAGACCGAAGATATTGATCTAAATTAACAGAAAATATGTGTATAGATAAACGAAATCAATATCACATATTCTACACACCAAAGGTCCGGAATGTCGACACCTGTTTTTATGGTTTAGAAATAATATTTTTATGTATAGACAATTGATATTAATATAAATCAATATAGAATAATTAATCATGCAGGGTGTATTATATCAAAACAGATATCTAAACATACTGCGGTTCACCAATACTCTTCGGTCCTTGTAGCCCATAAGGCTGCAAGTCTTCCCCTCCCTGTGTCTGGCTATTGGTTTGGCTTCGCTGCAATTTTGACTGTGGTTTGGTCGGTGTCAATTCGGCATCATACAATATTATTTACCCCAAACACTTCGCTTAAAGTTCCTTTTCAAGCAAATCTGAGGGCAATTTTCGAATTAATATGAAAACATTGCAAAGGGGTCATTTTAATGGCCAACTCTGTGGTCTTCACCTTGGCCGTCTGATTGGACTTATGATATTCGCTTTAGTCAGCTATTCATTGCTAATCCTAAGATATAAGGTAAGTTGATAAAGTGGCTATTTAATAATCATATGACGATAATAACCATGCAGTTTTGAACTCCGGAAATACACACAACACAGAGGCACGCACAATAGGTAATTGACCCCTACTGGTAGCGCTGTGTTGTAGGTATAAGACGGCAACTAGTTAGCATCATATATCAAAAAGTATTAGACCTATGATTTTAGTACGTGCTCTATAGTGAGATAATTAATGTGTCTGCATTTTTAAACCGATACAAGTTTCGGTAACGGGGGACCATACATTTGTGTGAGAAAGGAAAACCCGAAATCTTGTCCAAAGTCCCGTGCAAATTCAATGCTAATTTTACCTCACCGAACCGAACCAGGTTTGCCGCAGTTGGAAGACGGGTGTCGCGAAACTGTTTGAGGTACGAATTTAGTACTTTCTGTCAATCAAGCTTGGTCTATACTCTTTATGCCAGCCTTTAATTCATTAGCATAGTCATTATAATAACGGGGGACCGCCTTGATAAGTAAAATGACAGGAGATTGCATGAAACTCAAGTTAGAGAGAGTCTAAACCAGTGTGAAGCCAAGCGGAAATGGTAACCATGACAGTCAAGTGGCCCATTCTAGGCGCTTATTGGATGTGACTATGGTAGCCTGGAACTAGTTAGCGCTGGGTTATTGTTGGCACTTGACAAATAGCACTTAAACCCGGTAAGTGTTGTAAAGGTCATGGAAAATTTACTGTAGACATAACTGCACTATGTGCGCATATTTCATCAGGCAAAACAGGTACCTGATCGACGCTACAAAGCGAATCCCAAAAACACCTTTCGATTGCTACGAAGCGTGCTAAAGTGGGACAACGAGTTTCGTTATTGTATAGTACGTGTTATCGATACGTGATACCCCATCAACGGTAGGAAAATGTTAATTATAGGAATACTATAGGAGAACATCAAACCTTACATTATACTACTATCAGACCACCAGGTCAAACCTCTAGTATAAGGCCCTTATAGTTTCGTTTAAAAAATCATAATAACTCTATATCCCAACCATAATCCTATTTTAGACCGAAACAATAAAACAATATGGCGACATTTTGACCTTAATCGGGGAGATATGCAAGGCAACTTGCAAAGGGGAAATATTTGACAAAAATGGTCAAATATGTGCAAAAATACTACAATCTATGGAAGCCAGCATTTCACAAGGGGAAGAATGGATCAAGATGTCCCACGGGGGACGCTCCACCCCACCCTTAAACCGTTGCCCAATGCATCCTGTATTTCTATAATTTATTTACAACTCCACTGTCGATTTTCCAGAATTCTCAGCGTTTTTATAATATTTTCTTTGTTTTCTGCAGGTTTTTGACAATGTAGCAATAGATAATACAAGATTTCCTAATCAATATCTCCGAGGATTTGTAGCTCCAGCAATTGCATATAGATATCATGTCGACGAATATAAAACCTCGACACAACAGATTGCAACAAAATCATCCGACATCAGAAAAGTGAATATTTCACTAGATTTTCCTACCAGCCCTCAATTTTCATATTACTTTGTCAATTCTATAAACAAACCATACAAGTTATGCGATACTCTCGAAGTATCAATTGAAGTTGGAAACACCAAAAACGAAAGCAAATTGTATGGTGATGATTTCTTCTTCGCTTGGATTCATAATGATGTATTACATGCGAGTGCTGCAGCTGATGAAATAATTGATCATTTCAATGGCACTTACACTGCAAAGTTCCGCCTTCACTGGACCGGACAAGTGAAGATCACAATCATGCTTATCCATTCCGCAGAAGCTATTAATGTCCTGAAACGAATAAGGGACAATTTTCCCGCCAGAATTAGGTACCGAGGAGAATTTAAAGCTGAAGGTCACACACCATCGGCCAGTACACCCTGCCACATAACAACTGACTTTTATATTAATCCCAAAGAAAAATTTGAGAACATGACGTTTTGCAATTTTACTGATAAAAAGACCGGTTTCCCGTGGTTTTGTGTCAAACCAAAATTGTTGTCGTGTGACACATACTTTACACATACCAGTACTTGGGATGAGGAATATATAGGCGATTTGATATCGGAAAAAGAAACACGGCTTTACTCAAGGTTAGTGTGTTTTGGTTCCTTAACCCCATGAGAACTACCTGTCGATTGGCCAAAAAGAAGTTTTCATTATCAATTGGACCAATCAGCAACATTGTTAGAATAATTTCACCACACAAAAAAACTGGGGTGAATTATTTGCAAAGCTTCATTCTGATTGGTGATTAAAGTGAAGATATCATGTAATTGACCAATCAGAGGCAATGTTAGATCGGCAGGTAGTGCTCAGGGGGTTAATTCCTACTTTAGGAGAAAGATAAGTAAATTTCGTATCCTTTCCTGTATTGGTCAGAACCGTAGCCAGGATTTATTAAAGGTTTTTTTTTTTTTTTGGGGGAGAGCTAAAAAGTGGATTTTATGTAAAGTTTTCTTATGTATGGCGTAAGGTGGTGTAATATCCGGGCAACTAAATTCCCGCACATCCAAAGAAGAACCGTTGGCAAACACAATAGTTTACTTCAAGGTCAAGCAAAATCACAGGAAGTGCTCTACTTGTATCAATAATTAGAGACAAAACCGAGAACGCCTGTGTGGCAAACATTACCGGTAGTGAAGCTGTAAAATCCTTGAAAAAGTAAAAATCTTCTTCCTAATCAAGATTCTGTTGAGGTTAGAAGTTGAAGTGTTTTGGTATTATTATTGACTTGAACACGGAATCATAACATTTATACAATTTTGTATCTCATTATATTTGTCTACACAGTCCAGGATTATTAACCTCAAAAGCCTTGCCAATAGATGTGGTGCCATCCAACATGTCCAAAAGTAAGCAAATTCACTTCTAATTCATCTAAATGAAGATCTCATTATTCACTGTCGAAGTAATTTATTAATTACGATTAACTACCAAAGCAATAGGTAAATGACATTATTGAATATATCGCCATGCACTACAAGAAGATTGCACTCATCACCGGTGTATGTCTGCAATCATAGATTGAATGCAATATCTCTCTTCTCTGATCAGCATGATATGAATATTCTATAGAATTACGATCCAGGTCTTTATCCATGTTCTTTGACATCTATGGTTCAATGCAGAGATACCGCGTGAACGTACTAGTGCTGTGCGATATATTCAAAAATTGTATTCACCTATTAAAATAGTTAATCCTGTTACATTATCCCTTCTACGGTGAATATTATAGCTTTATCAAAATTACAAAATAGCTGTTATGATTAATGCTCTCATTGTAGTTGCCATTATTTCAACCATAATCACTATTATTTACCATGTTTACTATTGATTGTTTCGATTGGTAATTATTGACATTTCAGACGTTGGAGTTTCAAAATGCGTGGCAAAGGAGCTTCAGCCATGTGTTTTGGGAGCTACCGATACCAGACCCAACGACAGTGTTGCCGGATTTTATTTCAAAGACACGTGGCATTCCCTAGTTTGCCGTAATAGAGAGTTCACGCCACCAGAAATAAGGAAATGTTTACAAAATCAAACCCTCTATTTTCTAGGTGATTCAACTGTTCGTCAATGGTATAGTTATTTTGCTCGATTTATTTTAAAAGACACGATAGTTGAAAAACTGGCCGTAATGCCTGGTTTTGGACCGAATTTTGCTACAGATGAGGCGCATGACATACACCTTAAATATATATTTCATGGATATCCAATTCGAGAAAACAAAGCTGTGGTGAAAGACATTAAATACATGCCAAATACAATTGACGATATTGTACATGAAAATAGGGTAATAATTATGATAACCATATGGGCTCATTTTGGAGGTACAAACCTCACTTACTACAGAAATCGTTTATATAAAATAAGAGATTCAATTCACCGGTTAAAATCAAGAAATCCTAGCGCGCGTGTTCTCATCAAGTCTGCAAACACGCAAGGAAATGTAAGAAGTAGAAATGCGGCACAATGGTATTTTTGGGTATTGGATCAAGTAATGCGAGAAGTCATGTCTGGTATAGAAAATGTGACAATTATTGACGTTTGGGATATGACGATTGGCCATCGTAGTGGTTATAACATACATCCACAGATAGGTGTCATTGCGCAAGAAATAAATATGGTACTTTCTTTTTTGTGTTCATGATCAAAAATTAAAATTGTTTATAAATTGCTTAAAAGTGAAGGATATTAGTCATTCAAATTGTCATTTGGTATTTTTTGAAAAATGAAATATTTGGCAAAAACAAACGAAGAAAACAGCAGTATTGATGAAGTTGAAGCCCATTCAAATACATGTAGCTAATTTAAATACTGTCAGTATATAAACATCTCACAAAAAGTAACTAACCCTCCTTAAATAAAGACCATTATTCAAAAACGGGTGATTGTATTACAAACCTGTAAAATGCGTTGGAAGCAGAATTTATTTCTGCACATTTTAACACCTCATTTGTAGCAATTTTGACGTCACAGCGTACATTTAAATCAATGTAACCCAAGATTTGAAAGTTGCAGTAAATTGTATTGGTTTTGTATTCAGTATAATGGAAGGAAATCTGTGTAATGATTTCTGAGTGTTTTTGCATTGTATGTAAGTGCAATTTTCAAATCTGGACCTCACTACATTAAATTGACCCGTGTTTTATTGTTTTCTGGGCTATCGTATCAAATGAGGTGTCAAAATTCGCAGAAATAAATTCTGCTTCCAACACATTTTACAAATTTGTAATACAATAACCACTTTTTGAATAATAGCCATTATTTAAGGGGGGTTAGTTACTTTTTTTGAGATGTTTATATTACAGATTCATGTTAAATGCCTTATTTTGTTTTAAATACACAGCTTTCAGCTGAACCCATAGCAGGTTATGTTGGTACATCTATGACAATAACAAAGGTACCAAAATCTGAATTTTGATGATTTTTGTGATAGTCCGGATGAGCAAATCACTGAATGGGTCTTTAAAGACCTAACAGCAAGGTATAGGCTTACTGATCTGCTTTATCACGAGTCAATAATGTACATGACCATAATGAACAGTAAATTGTATCAATATTGTGGAAGGTTAATAATAAGAATAAAAGATGACCAATGGTATTAAGGGGGTACTACACCCCTGCCCAATTTTGTGCCTATTTTTGCATTTTTCTCAAAAATTATAGCGTATTGGTGACAAGTAAGAGGACTACAACTACTGCACTGAAAATTCATCAACTCAAGGCAAGTAGTTATTGATTTATTGATCAAATATTGTTTTCCTCATTTTTGACTGTAACTCCACAACTGTTGTCTGTGCTGAAATAAAATTTCCAGTGCAGTAGTTGTAGTCCTTGCCCCTATATTATACATATCATACTTGTCACTAATGTGCTATAATTTTTGAGAAAAATGCAAAAATAGGCACAAAATTGGGCAGGGGTGTAGTACCCCCTTAACATGATGGGATGAAAAATCTAATAGTAGGGATGTCCACTGTCAACACATTTGCTGCTAGAACAGTTTCCCACTCAATGTGTGTGTGCACTCATCCATGTATTGTCTATGCAAACACAGCTCCATGCACTAAGTCCCATACCTGCTAAATGGTGTACAGTACATGCTGTGGTCCAATTTACGCTTAAAACAGGGTGTTTCAAGAAATTCCTTATTCCACCAGAAAACATTAAACAAAATTGATTCAGGCAAGCAAACTTACATACTTATAAAAATTTAAATATTTTTGAGGATAAAATGTGCAGATGTTAAGAAATTGAAGAATGTTTAAGCCTACCAAAACCCATCTCAAATTATGCACTTCCGACCACCATGTCCATTTCAGATCCATCAATGATCATGGCTCACTGTAGTAAAGATAACCTTTTAATTTTTTATGCGTATTTCTCCTGAAAAAGGAGAAATTGTGTGGGTTCAGTCTCGTACGTGTTCTTCCCCCGTTTGAAGCGTATGTGTTCTCCCCCCCCCCCGTTTGGCTGATGACGTAGGTAAATATATATAATGCTCTCATCATACAATCACAATCACTTTGACAAGTTTGACATTAGCAACAATGAGTTGTACTATCATTTACCATAACAATGCTGCATAACAATATACAGACTATTGTTCTCATTTCGGAAACAAAGCCCACACAGTATTGTTACTATTCGTTTGCTTTGTAATATTTCATCCAACTGGATAATAGCATTGCAATATACAGGGAAATCAGATACTTGATTTTGTGGACTTAACACGGTGTATATGCTAGTCTCAGATGAAATTCTAAGCTCAAATTATGTATTTATTTTTTAGGCCTAATATTTCTCATGAAATTGATATACATATGAATTGTAATATCACAATTTACTAATATATAAAAAAAGAAGCGGCTGATTTTATCCATATGTTCAGCCGTTATTGGAAATGTTAAGAGGCAATGTGTTATGTGGCAGGGGTCACTGAGTCCTTGCAAAGACTGTTCCGTTCCAATGGCATCAGCACTTACGTCAAGCCACAGAACACCCTAAAGCAGTATACAGACTTTTTATCGTACATACAATATTGTACGTACAATACTCGGAGTCTGAAGCGCGCTTAAGGTCGTTTCTGGTGGCACCTATTAGGACAAAGCTATTAATAAGCTCGACAAGTGCGGGGTTGTATATATAAAGCGCTCCATAGACTCCGAGTATTGTACGTACAATATTGTATGTACAATATGTACGTTATTTAATCTATTGCCATTCCATTTCCAGTAATGTTTAAGTTCTAACGAATGTTGATGACGAAAAATCGATAATATGTTACATGCAATATCTAGTAGAAATATATTATCGATTTTACGTCATCAAACATTCGTTAGAACTTAAACATTACTGGAAATAGAATGGCAATAGATTAAATAACGTACATATTGTACATACAATATTTTACGTACAATAAAAAGTATGTATACTGCTTAAGGAATGCACATCCACTTATGTGGGGGAAAGTGCCAGAATCCTCAAAACTCGCTTGGATGAACACAGACAGTTTGAAAAAAAAACACACCCCAATTTCATATTATAAGATCGTACATTGTATAGCTTTAATGCCATGGCTCAGTTCAAATATGTCGTTTTGCAAAACAATACAAGTAGTTTTACAACTTATTGGGATATTTCAGTTGAAATCCATACACCCCTATGGAAGACGTGACCTTAATCTCCACAAATGGGGTGTATATTGAAATGAAATAACCCATGCAGTAACCCCATTTAAAATTAATGTCTGCTGGCCAACTGCAATAGCCCACTGTGTATAATTCATCTTGCATGACTGTTAAGTTCTAACGAATGTTTGATGACGTAAAATCGATAATATATTTCTACTAGATATTACATGTAACATATTATCGATTTTTCGTCATCAAAAATTCGTTAGAACTTAAACATTACTGGAAATAGAATGGCAATAGATTAAATAACGTAGATATGTTGCATACAATATTGTACGTACAATACTCGGAGTCTGTGGAGCGCTTTAGGTTCCGGATGCAAGCAGGACTGTGTAATGGCTTGAAAAACGATGAGGCAATAAGGATTCCACTCTGCTCCTTGCTTTCTTTTCCTTTTTAAATCTTTATTTACTTCTTTAAAGACGACTAGCCAATTGCATCTATTCGGCTCTCGGCATGCAAGTGGGAAGATGCTTGAATCTAATCAATTCTGAAAAACGCAATATAATATATTTTGTAGCTTCTTTTTCATGCGTACATACATAACAACGACATTTTTATTACCCAATGTTTCATCTACAAACCTTTACGTGGCCTGCTATCCAGAAAAGGTACATAGATTCGACGCATCAAATTTATTTATGTTAAATTCTAAGCGTGGATCATAAGAGAAATCTAGACCTTTACAGTGCAACTGATGAAGGAGCCAGAAACAGATTCCAGAAATGTGTATTATTTTGATAAACAACCTGCATACAGCTGGCAAAACAAGTCTTGCTAGCTGTATGCTTTCTAACAACGTTTTTTAGCATGTCCTAAACTGGATAGAATCAAGTTAATTGTCGTTTGAGTGGGAATTTTTTATCAGCTCTAGAGGCAAGAAATTGCATGAGAGCTTTAGGTTTCACCTGGCTTTCCATCCCTGCGGGCTCCATATATTGGGGTCCCACTTGGAGTGCTTAGAGAATCGCCGGCCTGCCTCGGGCATGCCGGCCCTGCGGCTTTGATTTTGATTTTGAATTTGAACTACAACCCCGTGCAACAATTTTGTTGATATTTTCTTTTATGTTTACCCCTTTTGTGGTTTTGATTTTGGACTGAAGTCAGGTTCCGGATCCAGGACCCGTTATTCTTTTAATTTAAATTAATCAAACGTGTTCGGTCAAAACAAGATCAGGACATATGTACGAAAGCGCTACTGCAAGTTCGTTCCTAACAACTACATTAACAGGGTGAATATTCCAGCCGCTGTAGTGGCTAAGTGTCATTGACCAAACGTCGATTACAACAACATTATTTAAGCCTACAAATTCCTCAAACAACAAGGAGTTCAACTGGTCATGATACCAGTTGTTATATTGTCCCTCATCCTTCCGTGTATTTGCAGACCTCACCACTACCATGGTATCAGGGCTTCTTTCGTGTAATCTTACAATAGAGCGTTTGATAGCGCGCAGACGTCCGCGGAAGAATTTCATATCTGTGATAGTAAAATGTGCCCCTACACTAAGGAAGTAAACAGTATGTACCCCATCTGCAGGCAACGAGTCGATCATATTAGCGACATAATGTAGATCATTTGTTGATGTATACATGGTAACAATGGGAAAAGCGTGATGATGATAATTAATCGAAATATTATGTCGATTATCCCAATGGTCCATTGAAAAACGAGCAGTTTGGAGTATTTGTTTGGATATTGCGTATTTTGGTTCAATTGTTTGAATTAAAAACTTAAACCATTGACGGATTGTGGAGTCTCCTAAAAGGTTTACAGTTTTATCTTTAAGACACTGTGTGATATTGCGTTGACTTGGTACAAGTGTTGGGCGGTTTAAAGAAATCCAGGTATCCTTGAAGTAAAATCCAGTGGTACCGATGTGGTCGGTCACGCTCTTATCCAGAAGTGTGTTTTTCATGCAGCGTGATATGGTGATGGACGATTCTGTGAAATAACAAAAGAAATATAATATTTTAACAAAAGTTATTCTTGCACGTAAAGGAAAATTAAAGAATTGTGGATATAGATTTTGCAATCAAAAAGAAAATTCTAACACATTAAGATATATGTATCAGGTTGAAAATGTGTCTTATTTTTATTTTCTTCTTTTATTTGAGCATGTTGAGGTAAGCATGCCGCATATCTTAGCACAGTATTTGGGAAGGTGCGACCTGTCAACGAGTCGTTGATATAAGAAATTTCATAAATTAATTCGATTTTTTTCTAGTTTCTAAATTCATTCCGCATTGTCAGCATTACTGTATTTCACACATTGAATTCTAATTTTCACAAATGGTTTCATTATCTTGCCTGTCGTCTCTCACACGGTAGAGGACAGTAAAAACTAGATCTGGGAACAGATCTGAACCTAGCCGGGCGTTCCGGGCCGGAAATGCTAATCTTTGACCTTTGATCAGTCATCTCACACCATTAATGGTGCATCACTGTAGCATGTAAGGGCTTTATCCGTCTTCCATAAGCTGAGATACAGCTACTTTTCAGTAATTTTAAACAATTTTTTGCAAATTTGACGTTTTGACCTCCTTAATGACCTTTGACCCCAATATAAAAAAAACCTCATACATACCGCGAAAATGCATTGTTACAGTTTAAATTAAAAAAATCTACTATGCTTAGTTATGGAGATAAAAATTCTTGAAGTTATTTAGCTTAAAACCGGAAATGACGTCTAAATGACCTTTGACCAAAAAATAAAAATACCGTGCACACATCGGGTAACACTAATGCATATATGAAGTTTATGCAACTCTGGTCTGGTTACGTTTTGAGATTAAAAAAAAATGAACATATTTAATGATTTTTGGTTTTTGACCGGAAGCGACCCCTTAATGACCTTTGACCCCAAAACTGTAGACACCCCAAAGACCCTGGTTGGTAGCAATGCATGTGTGCTAATGACAATACTCTGCTATGTAATTTGTAAAAACAGTGATTTTTGAATATTTTAGCTTTCAGACCGGAAATGACCCCTTAATGACCTTTGACCCAAATTCTGTGAATAATTTATAGGCACTGGATATAGCCGATGCATATGTGCAAGTGACATCATTGTAGGATGTAACATGTAGGAGAAGAAGCATTTTGAAGATATTTGGTTTTATACCGGAAATGACCCCTTAATGACCTTTGACCCCAAATTTGTGAATATCCTATAGACACTGGATATAGCCGATGCATATGTGCAAGTGACGTCATTGTAGGATGTAACATGTAGGAGAAGAAGCATTTTGAAATTTGTTGCCAGAAGAAAGAAAGAACTAGATCTGGTTACAGATCTGGACCTAGCTGGAGCCGGAAATGCCAGTCTTAAAGTTTATGGACATCTCATACCATTAATGGTGCATCACTGTAGCATGTAGGGGCTTTATCCGTCTTCCATAGGCTGAGATATAGCTACTTTTCCGTAGTTTTAAACATTTTTTTGCAAATTTGACGTTTTGACCTCCTTACTGACCTTTGACCCCAATACAAAAAAAACCTCATATACACCACGAAAATGCATTGTTACAGTTTAAATACAAAAAATCTACTATGCTTAGTTATGGAGATAAAAATTCTTGAAGTTATTTAGCTTAAAACCGGAAATGACGTCTAAATGACCTTTGACCAAAAAATAAAAATACCGTGCACATATCGGGTAACACTAATGCATATATGAAGTTTATGCAACTCTGGTCTGGTTACGTTTTGAGCTAAAAAAAAATGAACATATTTGATGATTTTTGGTTTTTGACCGGAAGCGACCCCTTAATGACCTTTGACCCCAAAACTGTAGACATCCCAAAGACCCTGGTTAGTAGCAATGCATGTGTGATAATGACAACACTCTGCTATGTAATTTGTAAAAACAGTGATTTTTTGAATATTTTTAGCTTTCAGACCGGAAATGACCCCTTAATGACCTTTGACCCAAATTCTGTGAATAATTTATAGGCACTGGATATAGCCGATGCATATGTGCAAGTGACGTCATTGTAGCATGTAACATGTAGGAGAAGAAGCATTTTGAAGATATTTGGTTTTATACCGGAAATGACCCCTTAATGACCTTTGACCCCAAATTTGTGAATATCCTATAGACACTGGATATAGCCGATGCATATGTGCAAGTGACGTCATTGTAGGATGTAACATGTAGGAGAAGAAGCATTTTGAAATCTGTTGCCAGAAGAAGAAAGAAGCAGAAGAAAGATCCGATAGCATCACAAGACCTAGCCGGTGTCCCGGCTAGGTAACTAGATCTGGTTACAGATCTGGACCTAGCCGGAGCCGGAAATGCCAGTCGTAAAGTTGATGGACATCTCATACCAATAATGGTGCATCACTGTAGCATGTAGGGGCTTTATCCGTCTTCCATAGGCTGAGATATAGCTACTTTTTCGTAATTTTAAACATTTTTTGCAAATTTGACGTTTTGACCTCCTTAAAGACCTTTGACCCCAATACAAAAAAACCCTCACATACACCACGAAAATGCATTGTTACAGTTTAAATTTAAAAAATCTGCTATGCTTAATTATGGAGATAAAAATTCTTGAAGTTATTTAGCTTAAAACCGGAAATGACGTCTAAATGACCTTTGACCAACAAAATAAAAATACCATGCACACATCGGGTAACACTAATGCATATATGAAGTTTATGCAACTCTGGTCTGGTTACGTTTTGAGATAAAAAAAAAAGAACATATTTGATGATTTTGGTTTTTGACCGGAAGCGACCCTTAATGACCTTTGACCCCAAAACTGTAGACACCCCAAAGACCCTGGTTGGTAACAATGCATGTGTGCTAATGACAGCACTCTGCTATGTAATTTGTAAAACAGTGATTTTTGAATATTTTTAGCTTTCAGACCGGAAATGACCCCTTAATGACCTTTGACCCAAATTCTGTGAATAATTTATTGGCACTGGATATAGCCGATGCATATGTGTAAGTGACGTCATTGTAGGATGTAACATGTAGGAGAAGAAGCATTTTGAAGATATTTGGTTTTATACCGGAAATGACCCCTTAATGACCTTTGACCACAAATTTGTGAATATCCTATAGACACTGGATATAGCCGATGCATATGTGCAAGTGACGTCATTGTAGGATGTAACATGTAGGAGAAGAAGCATTTTGAAATTTGTTGCCAGAAGAAAGAAGAAGAAGAAAGATCCGATAGCATCACAAGACCTAGCCGGTGTCCCGGCCAGAAAGAAGAAAGATCCGATAGGATCACAAGACCTAGCCGGATCCCGGCTAGGTAACAAAAATTCCTATCGTTTATTCTCTAATTATTTCCTAGCCTTTTATCTACAAGGTTGGTGGACTACAAGAGCTATTCAAGATACAGATTATGTAAGGGATACATACTGCAGTTACTGTCCGTTTTCCTATACACAATACACAGTGCTCTTACCATTGACGCGTGACCTCTACAAATAGCGTACGTTAGAAGTATGGGGATTTGCCTAGTTAACGTCGCTGTGTGAAAAATAGCGGCCAATATTAAAAGTATTCTTCTAAAATTCTAGAAAATATAGTTTTGTAACATGTCCTAAATTTTTAGCTAATTTAGATGTTTGGAAATATTCGTACTTTGGTGTTTTAGTGTATGTTATAGGTAATAATACATTGCCTATACGTCGCTGTGTGAAAAATAACCGGCCAATATTAAAAGTATTCTTCTAAAATTCTAGAAATATAGTTTTGTAACATGTCTTGGAAATATTCGTACTTTGGTATTTTAGGAAGGATATGTAAACGACAGATAACACCAAAAAATATGAAGAAATTATTTCCAAACCGAGCAACATAATGATTGTTGACTTAAAAGTCAGCAATCATTATGTTGCTCATTTTCAAGAATGCTGGTTAACAAAAAGCAGACCATTGTCTCATTTCGTGAACAAAGCGTCTACATACCATTGTTTCCTTGCGTTTCCTTTATAATCGGTTACCCAACTGAAGCTATAATACCAGCTCATTTCTATACCGCACATATAAAACAGACACATATGCACAACCAGAGAAGATCTGATTTAATCAGTTGAGCTGTTTTCAATGAGTGTTATCTTGGTTTAATAGCTTTTAATGGGGTTTAAGTCCTGCAAAGGTCGAAATGAATTCTACTGTAGACATGACTGCATCATGAAACTGTGCATATGAGGTATGGGTTCAAGTGGGATTATAGTTCATTGCGTGAACAAAAATAACATGTACCTGATTTTACGTGTATGGATGACACTCTCCGACTATTGACCTCCTGCATTTTGGTTGATCTGAAATAATGTGTGAGAGTAAGACCTATTATTGAAGACAGAGATAAAAAGACTTTTTGGCGTCTGACGTCACTGTCAATCAAATTCCCTACGATCCTTGATTGGTTAATAGCGCGTAAAAGGAAGATCGATTTATTTGGTGCCGATCGAAGAAAAGGAATAGCAGAATATGGCGAAAAATTACATACTTTTATGAGGCAAAAAGCAACTTTTCTAGGTATTGTTGACATGGTACCTTTGCGAAAGAAAGTTTTCTTCTATATATAAAGACCTAACTTTTGAGATGGTTTGTATGTTTGAAGGTGCAACATTAACAATAAGGCGCCCGGTTTTACCGCCGCGTTCAGCAACTCATAATCCCCATATCATCACGACACTTGTAAACAAACCGTGCACGAGTTTGATTGACAGATGACGGCAGACGCGATTAAGTCTTTTTATCTCTGTCTTCCATTGTATTAACACATGTTTAAAATCTATGCGGCAAATATATTTATGTGCATCAAAGACTAAAAGGCTGTGTTTGCCATTTCTAAATTGATACTCACTTTCTCAATAAGTTCTTTTCCAGGGGACTAAATAATGTCTCAAATGTGTCTTTGTCCCGCATATTTGTGCTTGCTGCGGTGTATCGATAAGATGAACACGTAAAGGAGGCAGGTTTTGCGCAAAACCATGGAGCTCCAGTTAGTGGATCTGTATAATTACAAAACTCGGCAATGTAAGAAGTGTTTTCCAATGATTTCACGTAAAACAATGGTGTTACATGGCAAGGTGAAACTTTCTTAATTCCGTCTTTCCAAAAGATTCCATCAAAGGCCCCACGTGCTGGATAATAATCTCTGACACGCCTTAGTGCTGATATAACTTCACTTGAATAGATTAGAAATACAGAAATACTTATTCTTCCAGTCCAGCGTAACTTGAATCGTGCAGTGTAGGAGCCGTTGTTGTGATCTATGACGCCGTCTTCGGGATTTGCACTAGCCAATATATCGTTAGAATGAATTTTTGCAAACAAATAGTCCCCTCCAGTAGTTTTGTACATTTTATTCTTATCAAGGGCCATAATTTGTATCTCCAGCACATCACACAGGGAGTAAATCGGTTTCGGATTAATTATGCGGTAGAAAGATGTGCTGGGATCCATTGTCACACTGGAAGTCGTATTAAAGTCAGCGAATGCTTTAGCGTATGTTGTACGAAGCGGAGGGATTTTTATGCGCACGGGTGACGAGTTCATAAGCCAAGCCGGTATCTCACCACTAGTAATTGACATATTTTGTTGTTGAAGATGTTGTTTATGTGATTTGTTTATTCCATCAATAATCCCATTGATCTGAATAAAGGTAAAAGAATTGGAAAGGATGAATAAGTGTACGTGTTTACCAAGGAAGACTATGAACATGACGAAGGACGCTTGCCCCTTATCATAACATTGTAAACTCAACCCAGAAAGTATCGAAACGATTATAGATGGTCAGATATATCGGGAACTGAAATATATAGCAAAAACTTATTTAATGTATATAAAGCGCATTGTTCTCCTGCGCATTTTGATACCTCTTTTGTTGCTCTACGATATCATTTGGTCGAGTTATGGGCGCTTGAGTGGCTTCAAGTCGGATTTTGAAAGTTGCACTTTCTGGAACACAGAATCCTTTATTAACAATTGACTGGAGGACATTCTTACATGTTTCTAAACATAGGACGTTGGATGTTTTATCGCCTGGAACACAGAATCCTTTATTAACATTGACTGGAGTACATTCTTACATGTTTCTAAACATGGGATGTTGGATGTTTTATCGCCTGGAACACAGAAACCTTTATTAACAATTGACTGGAGGACATTCTTACATGTTTCTAAACATGGGATGTTGGATGTTGTGTCACCTGGAACACAGAATCCTTTATTAACAATTGACTGGAGGACATTCTTACATGTTTCTAAACATGGGATGTTGGATGTTGTGTCACCTGGAACACAGAAACCTTTATTAACAATTGACTGGAGGACATTCTTACATGTTTCTAAACATGGGATGTTGGACGTTTTATCGCCTGGAACACAGAATCCTTTATTAACAATTGACTGGAGGACATTCTTACATGTTTCTAAACATGGGATGTTGGATGTTGTGTCACCTGGAACACAGAATCCTTTATTAATAATTGACTGGAGGATATTATTGCATGTTTCTAAACATGGGATGTTGGATGTTGTGTCACCTGGAACACAGAATCCTTTATTAACAATTGACTGGAGGACATTCTTGCATGTTTCTAAACATGGGATGTTGGATGTTGTATCGCCTGGAACACAGAAACCTTTATTAATAAATGACTGGGGGACATTTTCTTACATGTTTCTAAACATGGGATGTTGGATGTTGTATCGCCTGGAACACAGAAACCTTTATTAACAATTGACTGGAGGACATTCTTACATGTTTCTAAACATGGGATGTTGGATGTTGTATCGCCTGGAACACAGAAACCTTTATTAACAATTGACTGGAGGACATTCTTACAATCGCCAGAGTGCTACACTATCGTAAGTGACATTTTTGGCCAAAATAAGATTTTGACGAATTATGGAAGGCCATATAAAAACGCACATTTTAAACCAGCTTCTAAGTTTCAAAATTGCTTAATTATTTTTTAATTAATAAAATAAAATATCGTAAGTGCAATGTCATTTTAATTAATGCATGCAAGACTATGTGCCATTTACGATAGTCTTGCACGCTAATTTTGTTTTTCACTTGCTGCAAGACCATCGTATGTGCCACATACGCTACTTTTAGGCCTAAACAACAAAATCACGGAATGCTACACCATCGTAAGTGTAAGTCTCTAACACATCATTGGCTGTGACGCTGACGTTTGTATGCGTTGTCATCATGCTGGCTAAGTTCATAGCTCCCATGACTGGTGATAGAGACGATAAATCCGGTGTTTTTAGTTTTAGATTCAGTAATAAATCTTGAGAGATAACATTACGGCAAAAGGTGTCTTGCTATTGTTAATATTATATGCCAAAATAAATTAATACTTGTTAAGAAACATAAAATGACAAAATATTGGATATTTGAGCCGATATTACTCATATCCTAATTTAGCAATGAATGCTACCCTATGTGGCACATACGATAGTGTTGCACTCTACACTCATTTCAATTTGAGTGTAACACTATCGTATGTGGCACTTACGACATCTAAATCAGTAAATAATTCATCGATTTATTAACTTTAACACCATTTGTATAGTTTATATTATTAAAATCAAATTGCTTTACATTCCCTTGGAAACAAACGGCTACGCTAAAAACTGTAAAACTGTCCAAACTGCACTTACGATAGTGTAGCACTCTGCCGACGCCATGTTTCTAAACATAGGACGTTGGATGTTGTATCGCCTGGAACACAGAAACCTTTATTAACAATTTACTGGAGGACATTCTTACATGTTTCTAAACATTTGATGTTGGATGTTGTGTCGCCTGGAACACACAACTCTTTTTTAACAATTGACTGGAGGACATTCTTACATGTTTCTAAACATGGGTGTTGGATGTTGTATCGCCTGGAACACAGAATCCTTTATTAACAATTGACTGGAGGACATTCTTACATGTTTCTAAACATGGGTGTTGGATGTTGTATCGCCTGGAACACAGAATCCTTTATTAGCAATTGACTGGAGAATATTATTGCATGTTTCTAAACATGGGATGCTAGATATTCTGTCATCTACAACACACTATCCCTTAACAATGTACGACACAGATTGACTAGGCGCTTGTCCCTATAGGCCCTGTATCCATAGGCTGTTCCCTTGTGGCGTGTGCCCTTGTTCCGTGTTCACTTGTTCTCATGTGACCTGCCACACAGACAACGAACCTTTTGTTTTGCTTAGTGGCCGTATCCATACTATGGATACGGCCACTATTAAAGCAAAACAACGGTTCGTTGTCTGTATGGCACGTCACATGGGAACAAGTGAACACGGAACAAGGGCACACGCCACAAGGGAACAGCCTATGGATACAGGGCCTTAATAGTAGATTATAATTTTTCTATCATTATTCTTACTTGTTCATTCTTCATTTCGATGCTTTTATTTCGCTCAAAAGCAACAACTTGTTCATTCCCAGTTCCAATGTGTCCGTTAATTGCCAATTCCATCAGTGGATGGTTGTCAACGGAAATTGCCACATAATCTTCTTGTCGTAGCTGCTTCATAGCGATACTTTTAATTTCTATTGGAATTGCAAAACCTGTTAGCTAAAACAATCGAAACATCATGGTGTTATATTGTGTCTTCCTCACATAATGACCATCTAGACGCGATATATCTAATGAAATCAGAAGTACATCTCCCAATTGAATCTAAATTTATAGGGGTACTACACCCTGTGGTAAATTTGTGACTATTTTTGCATTTTTCTCAAAAAATAATAACACACTGGTAACAAAAGTTATGTATATTATTGGGGCAAGGAATCCAATTACTTCATTGGAATTTCAGTGACTCGAGACAAGCGGTTTGTTATTTATGATAAGAAAAGAGGTACATCATAGCGGTACCTTATTTCTTATCATAAATAACGAACCGCTTGTCTTGGGTCACTGAAAATCCAGTGTAGTAATTGGATTCCTTGCCCCCATAATATACGTAAATTTTGTTACCACTGTGTTATTAGTTTTTGAGAAAAATGCAAAATTAGACACAAATTTATCTAGGGGTGTAGTAGACCCCCTTAATGGCAATTAACTAATACGTCCTTATAGGCAGTGTCCATGTTTAGCAGTGGTTTTTTTTTTAATGTCAAGCAGATCTAGGCATTAACAGCTGAAATCTAGGAGATAACGCTGACGAAACTTCGATCAGGCACGCACAAGTGACCTGGTGAACGAAGGGAGTCGCCGTAGATAGCTGGTCGGGGAATTTTTACAGGACAGGCAAATGTAGCCAACAATCGGGCTGATCGGAACCGACTGTAACGAGGTCTTTTATCATGAGTCATCTGCCCCGCCATTACCAGATGAGCCACTGGGAGAGCGGATTTTTTTTTTGTTCCTGCGTAGTTGATTAGCATGGTTAGACCGTTTTCTCAGGAAGAATAGATTGCGGGTACTTATAATTATTGTGAGCGCAAAGCTCGAGCTCAAACGGGTGGGGATCCAGGGGCCGCCTGCGGACAATATATATACATATGATTTGATTGATTTATAAACTAAGACAATGTTCGAATTAATTAGCTTTGAACTTTGACGCAGTTCGCGATCAAACAAAATTCAATCTAAGTTAAAATAAGTACATAATACCGTGACTTTATTGTTGGTCTCATGCTCTCAGCATTAATACGGCTTTGTACTAAAATCTTACATTTTAATGCTAAAATGGCCCAAACAGGGTTAAATTAGGTCTAAAACAGACCAATGGTATGTTTTGCGACATATATCAACGTGCTATCAACGTCTAGTCTTTTTAAAAACATACTTCGTCTTCTGTGCAAACAGAATTTTGGGATTTCAAAACTATGTGGTAAATATCGCCACGTGATCATTTGTCACTTTTATCAACTTACCTTCATGCTCAGGATTATCATCGAATAGCCGAATAAGGCAAATATCATAAGTCCAATCAGACGGTCAAGTTTAAGACCACAGATATGGCCATTAAAATGACCCCTTTGCAATGTTTTCATATTAATTTAAAGGTCCGCTTGAGAAGGAACGTTAAGTGAAATATTTGTGGCAAATAAAATTGTGTGATACCTAATTGATGGTTCAGTCTTTACATCCAAATAAAACCGCCGTAAAACATGTCTTGATACCAAACAAACCACATAACAATATATTTTAATTTGATTTCGATTATCTAATATAAATCAATATCGTTTGAAACTATCAGGTGTGATAAATCGGATCACATGTTTTAATTAATTTTGGTTCAGCACACATTATGTAAAGGTGACGCCGTGAATATATGATACGCATACTCAGTTGACCATCCTCTATTGTTATGCATAGTCGTGCTAAAAGTCGATCAATACGTGTTGAAATTAGCATAATTCAGAAATACACCTTTTTGTTTTAAAAAATTGGTCAAATAAATTTTTTTTTCTTCAGTAATGTCGGATATAAACATGATACATGTATAGGCCTATACCTTTTTTAAAAAACAAAAAAATGCTGGTGTTAAAATTAGGCATGAAATTATTTCTCTAAGTGTAAGATTTTTGATTTTCCCACCTATATATAATAGTATTGTCAGAATATCCGCTTTGGTCTTACTTTTTTTTCACTTCCGACTGCCAAAATGTCCGACTCAATACTTCATTTCTAATAATTATAATCAGCAATAATAATCGATATTTCCAACGTTGTTCTATTGTGTCCGATTTGAGCGCTGACATATTGGAAAATGTTGCCAATCAATATTCATGAAGTCGTGCGATCGACACCTACAGCTGTTTAATTGGGCGACTTTATTGTTAGATGCTTTTATTCATACGTTGGTCATATCGAGCTGCATCGGTTGGTCTGCAATTATATTTAATACAGGCCTACAAGTATTATATATTTGCTTTGGCTATATGCTTCTCGAGTTATTAGCAATTATATCACATTTGAGGTCCAGGGTAGACTCGCTTGCCAGTCCTATATACGCGGTGCTAATGTAAATTATTATGGTATGCCTATTATGATAAAACACGATGTGGACCGCTGCTAATGTTCTTAAGAATACTACAGTAGGAGCGATATCATAATTACTTCAAATCCTTATATGTAGGCATATTGGCAAACATTGTGTAGATTCTTATATCCGCCACATGCAGCGTGTTTATAGTGGGAGCAGATGTGCGGTACATTGCGGTATACTTTCTATCCGGTCAGAAATTATCCGGATACTTGCCCACTATAAACACTAGCAGTATATGTATGTACGGTACCTCGATATCCTTCTCAACCGAAGGATATTGCCGTGAGATATTTGCACTATAAACACACCAGTATAAATTGTGTGCGGTATTACCGGAAGTAGGAGCTTCTTCATGATGCGTAGAATGCGCGCAGGACATTCGGAACGATTCTCACCCCCAATAGTTATCAAAACAGAAGCTACATGTTTGCCGCCATGATCATATTGTTGAATGGGCTGTTTATATATCGCGCTCCCGGATCGCGCTACAATATTTACACATTCCCTGTGTGACCTCGGGGCCATTACAAATGTAAGATAATGTTAGTTGGTATATAATTTGTGCGGTAACTGTGTCTCACTATAAACAGCAAGGGTATCGGTACATATACAAGGATTATTGTATACTCAAAATGCGGTATATTCACTATAAACACGCTCACAGAGCGCAGACTTTGCCCACAGATATGTGTTCCAATATCTGTGCTTTGCATACTGCAGTTACTGTCCGTTTTCCTATACACAATACACAGTGCTCTCACCATTGAGCTGTGACCTCTACAAATCGTGCCACGTTAAAAGGATAGGCATTTGCCTAGTTAACGTCAATGTGTGAAAAATAACCGGCCAATATTAAAAGTACTCTCAAAAACTTCTAGCAAATATATTTCTCTAACATGACCTAAAATTACAGCTAGGTTAGATGTTCAGAAATATTCGTACTTTGGTAAAACAGTGAGTGAGGGCAAGGCATAGCTAGCCAAATCCCGTGTTAATTGAATGGAGATTTGACCGAAAATTTTGGTAAACGGACCGCTCACTTCTGAAGAATGCCACACGAAAACGGTACAAGCTACATTTAAAGTACTCTCTGTTCGATCATCATGATGAGTTTTTAAATAGTATGCCGAAATTTGGTACTGTAGGTAATTGACAAAGGGTCGTACTTCGCTGATGAGTAAGTGACAGTGAACATGAAAATCAGGGCCCATAACCCAAGTTAGTAGCTAGTTAGTGGAGGCCGTCACGGGACTGATTATTGATTATTGAAGTGCCTTATTAATAGATACGCACGATTTAGGGCAAGATAAAAACCAGGACACTTTTGGAGACATCATCATCATCATCATCATCATCATCATCATCATCATCATCGACATCATCATCATCATCACTTTCTACATTTTTTCTAAACAACATAGGGCCTACCGTTTTAATAAGATTTTTTCTTGAAATGCATGTAACTATAATTATTGTTTAGAGCGTGATGAAATAAAACATCACGATTTTCATCACAAAACAAATATAATGCATAAGAAATCGTTTGTTTTAGAGCGTGATGATGAAATAAAACATCACGGTTTTCATCACGAAACAAAGTAATACATAAGAAATCGTTTGTTTTAAAGCGTGATGAAATAAAACATCACGATTTTCATCACAAAACAAAGTAATAGGCCTACAAAAGAAATACATTTTTCGAGAGTGATTAAATAAAACATCACGATTTTCATCACGGAACAAAGTAATACATAAGACATCGTTTGTTTGATTGCAATCAACCGCGACAGTTCGTCTCACACACATAACAATGCACTGCGATCAAATAGGTTGATGACAACATTTGATTGAATGGACTGCACTGCGCCATGATTACGTGCACCGGTTCAAATCCTTTGTTTGGAGCCAATCAATAATTTCACGTACAGCCTCTATGCAAATTAGAGTTTACACACGCTGCAGCTGGGGTAATCGACCGAAGCTGGTTGCCGTTAGTGATCGAATGCATGAGCTTATTTGCTTTATTGAATCGATTTACTGGATTAATTTCCTGTTAACTGGGTTTAATGCCACAAAGGTCGAATCGGGCTTGCCATGGACCATAAGTGCATCATGGCCTATGCTGCTGAACTGTCCGTAGCGAAATGGTAGAGCAAAGCGTGTTCACTGAGTATAATCAAATGAGCGCACATAGGTTTGTATTGTAGGCGAACCTCTGTTTTGTGTGCATGCGACAACTCACGCACACCCTTGGTTGGATTACAACAAAGGGTACCTCTCGCTTGTGTACACGCTTTCACGTGACTTTCGTTTCATCACTTATTGACAGTAGCCTGCCTATTATAGCGTTAATACGCTGTCAGGTCAGTTACCGATTTAATGGCGGAAGCCCTTTGTCTCAAACAAAAGGTACCTCTCGATGAATAGCGTTTCGGAAACTCAAATAGGCACAAAGGAACAATAGGCGTTACGTAATCTAGTTCCTCTCCTTTCTATATTAGCTCCATGGATATATCTATTGTGGCTTGCAAAATCACCCATACATGGGTACATTCGCGAGTTGATTTTGACAAAATTGGTAGTCGGAATTGAAAAATGGTGCAATTAAAATCAAAATTCTGACAAAACTATGATATAGCCCTATAGACGAATCCAACGAGCCAAGTCATGGTCAGGATTTGGTCGGCCATCTTTGGTTTCCCGCTAGCACCAACCTGGGGTTTTGAGCGCCCGATTGTGCAAATAAAAGCCGCCTAACAACTGGATAAGATGCAAAGACGAGGAGGGTTAATAGAATAATATATACAATAGAGGTCGCATCTATTCACACATAGTCCTTTTGTTCATCCATTTGTACATCTATGAATAGATGCGATGTGGTTACCTGCGGAATTATCTCTATTGTATTATTCTATTAACCCTCCTCGACCTTCTCTAGGTGTAAGGCGGCTTTTATTTGCACAACTGTTGGAACTGTATTGTGTTGTCATTCTTTTGTCTACCTGTGTTTTCGCGGAAGGTGTAAAACGGGTGATGGAATGCAGTTTAAAATTTCCGCCACGGCCGAATCATTTCACATTTTGGATGCATTGTAGCCGACGGGGACCCAACTAAAGGCTGCTAGTCAGGTGTAGGAATGCGCGTATTTGGATTCGTCTATATGATGTGCTTCAGAAAGTTGTGAAATATCTTTCATTAGCGAATTATGTTACTTTGAAAAGCAAAAACGTTGACCCCAAAAAAGCTCGTGGGGCAAGTTGACCTATTTGGATATTACCAATCCGAACCGGAATATGCAGACTACATAAGACGTTTGAGGTAAGTTCTTAATGTTCTTCTTTGCAAAAGCATTCGCAATTGTTACAACTTTGTTACAATAACACTATATTCTGCAATAGTCCATATTTTCATGACAAATACCAACACTTTTGGTTGTCGTTTAAAATCTACCGATAACACAGCCGTTCTAATGTTGTCTGCAGTTGTAGTAAAGTCTAGAGAAAGAATATGGCTAGTTACTTGGTTAAAAACCCGATATACTTTTACAAATTATAATGTTAATAGCAATACTTTGTTATATTGTATGTGCCTGCGTGGTATGTAAGGGGAGGGGGGTGTTGGTGGGATGTGGAGATGTGGATCACTGGGGGTGCACGTGCGACGGGTGTGTCTCATAGTGTAGGGTGGGTATGGGGTGTATGTAGGGGTGTTTTAGCGTGTGTGAGTAAGCAGTTGTTATGCATGAGTGAGAGCTTATCAGTTGAATAGGGTGTAAGGAGTGTAAAAATATTATTTTCATAATTTCTTAATATTGAAACGGTATTGGTAAATCAAGCCAACACATAATATTATATCTAGGTAATCCCCTTTTCATTTTCCTACCCCCAAATCGCGTAGTATCCCTTTAAACTTGATTTTTGGTGCAGAGAAGGAAACCCGTCACATATGGGCGTTTCTGCCCATGCGCGACATCAATCAATCAATCAACCGTGAGCCAATCACTGTTAAAAATCCAAATATTTCACATAAATCGCGTTTTGGATGAATTTAAGTGATATTAGGCTGTCAGGAATATGGTATAGATCCTTCAGATGAGTTATTTTGGATGTGGTCGAGATATAACATGTGTAATTTGATGAATATCTTTGTTTAGATTTGGTCAGAGTTGCTATGCAGATCGCACATGGGAGTCCTGTGCGGGGTCCTGTGTGAGGTCGTGTTCTTTATAATCTAAAAATTTCGTCGTTCATATTTTCTCTTTAAGGCTACATGCTCTTTTTGGTTGAAATTTTTGGCTGGAAATAATCCCGCCAAAACATTAAAGTAATCTTTTCCCACAACTAAATATCATAGTCAGGAAATTAATGATGCATCTGGTAGCTTAGATCATAACTTTCATTGCACTTAGTTGCAATTATCCCAGAAAATTCTTGATTTGTTTTTACAGAGTCTTGAATTGTCGATGTTTTTGATCAAAAACATCACTCGGTGTATTTTGAAACTCGAGGCATTAACTCTTCTCAAATTAGCCCCAAATCATAATTTATTATATGCACGTGTAGCAAACACCAATGGGAATAATTGGACGTTGTTTGCGGAGCCTAAATTTGGTTTGATTTTATTTCACAATAATTCTAAGGTGAGAATTTTGACCTGACATTTACTTTTTGGATTTCAAATTTAAATTTATTGATATACATATTTTGAATAAATAAAGAGTACGCTTACCTTTCTGCAACACTTCCCGGTATCATTAAGCATCTGCTGATAACCAACATTTTAGCTGAAAACAGTCCCTTCCTATCATTTTTGAACAAAATATGGTTCAAAAGTCCGTACGCTGCGTGTATAAACTAGCACAGCGAGATAACGAACAGAGCTATTTACGGTGGGGTATCTATTGTAAGCTATTAGGGTAGGCCTATAGTATATCTTCCCGCAAGTGACAAGATGTGTCAAGCAGGGCGGTATATTCAAACGCTATTGTCTGGATCATTGAGTATCGATTGAGCACGTATACATGCAGCACGGATGTGTGTGGTCCTCCCCAGGTTTTGACATAAATTACAAATGACGTCGTGAATGACCCAGCGTTTTCATTTTATTATTACTAAATTAATCGTCGTTTATCACGAGTGCTAAGAGTTGTACCAGTTCAATTCATCAAAATTAATTTGTATTAAATGAAAACAAACAGACAAGTAGAGTCATATGTCTTTCTATGACCGTATTCCTACCAAAATCAAAATCAAAATGATTTTCAATACACTAGAAACGTGTTGATATGTATATCTTTGAAAATCGCCGAATGTTAACCACAGTCACCGTGGCACAGCATAGGCATCTTTAGCATTCAGTGAAATTGGCAGTGGTTCGAACCCCGGTGAAAATTTTAGTATTTTTTATTCTTTTTACTAATGCGCTGTGCCGTTTTACAAACACGCCTCTGAATGAAACTCATGGGCATGTACCCTTAAAGTCATTTTGTGCACGTAATATTGCCAAGCCTTTGGGCTCATCGGATCAGCAAATATTCCTGACCAGTTTTATATCATTGTCTGCATTTGGGGCGCACAGCTATGCACTCAACCGTGTAGTGTAATCAAAGACTGTGTGGAGACAATATTGCACTGCTTGTTTGGAAGCTCTTGGACAAAAATGTGTGCTCAGGTGTATCGAGGTGGAAACTGTGCGTAGATGGTTTATAAGAGAATCGTTTTTGTTTACCAACCTTTCCATAAGATACGGACCTGTGTTTTGGATCAACCGCTAAGAATGGACATGTTAAAGTTACGTTTTTATCAAAACTTCTTAATATTGATCTTATATATAGGAATTAACCAAGCAAGGATTAGTAAACCAATAATAACATTTATATTTCCATAAGTATTATGTCTTGCGGTTCCTGAGTTAAGGCCAATAATATATCAAAACGAAGGTTTTTGGCGTTTCCCCTCCCAAGAAATGTGCAAACGGAAATGACACCCCTAATAAAAACAAGCCTTGGGATCTACCTTATAGAACCCATACCATTCCTCTTGTATGTCCGCTTTATTTGTCCCAATATTTAAATGCAAACACCGCCAGATCGTGTTCCCCTCCAACTTGTCTTAAATTATTAAGAACATGCAATATGTTATAATTACAGAATTGTGAACTGGGGTAAATTAAGTCCGCATACCTTATCCTTATGGTACGTAATTCCTTATAAGTATAGAAATTAAACTACGAAGAGAAGATAACTTACATGGAAAAACAGTGGCATGATCGACGGAAATTATATAAATAAACATAATTTTTCACCAGGTTCGCCGTCGCCGTTCGCCGTCGGGAGGAGATAAGTTTAAGTGACCGCTTATGGGTTCGAATTTCAACCAGCCTAATCATGAATCCCGTGGCCCAGTGGTTAAGGCACAGGTCTCGTAAACCTGAGGTCCTGGGTTCGATTCCCAGACGGGATCACCTTTTCTACCTGTCTCCTATATTATTTGCGACGGCGAACCTGGTGAAAAAATTATGTTTATTATTCATTCATTCACGTTTAATGACCCTAAGCTTGTACGGTTCTGGGTGTGTGACAACACCATCGATTGGTTTCAAGGTAGGCATCGGTGCGTTCTCAGATGTCTTCTCAAATTTGAACTGATGCAGAAGATGAGTAAAGAAGATGAAGAGTTCTTGTCTGGCGAGAGCTTCTCCAAGACAAACACGGCGCCCTAAAATCGAAAATATAAAAATAAATATTATCATATTACAAAACACAGAGAATGTAGGCCTATGAAAATATAACATAACATGTAACTTTATATATTTGCATAATAATATTAACGTTTCAAAAGAATAAAATTATTTATAGTACGATTCGGCTAGCTTTTGGATACACTTTTTGGCTTCGCGTGAAATTCCCCTGGACAAGGAACTTATTGCTAATTGTTTCGTTGTAAGCCGTGCGAAACTCGCGGAGCTAATCCTGGTTGCGATGGTTGTGGAATGTCTAGGGTGAGCGTTCTTGAAGCAGCAAAGTCCCTGTGTTGTTGTGCCTGTGCGTAGCGCACGAATAATCACTGCGCTACTGCGATCTAATAAAGGCTCGTTCAGTGATTTGCTCATCCGGATAATCATACAAATCATTAACATTCAAAACTTGTCACCTTTGTTAAGCAGTATGCAGACCAGGGGCGTAGCAAGCGGGGGGACAGGGTGGACGAAGTCCATGGGCCCCGAGGGTTCAGGGGCCCCGAGCACAAAAGCGAAAATTAAATAAGGGCTGATAATGGAGAGCAGGGCCGAATTTACCATTGGGCCAGATGGACCCGGGTCCAGGACTCTCAAAATTGCCCTATGCATCTTTCTTTTAACCCCAATAACAGCATGTTTCTTTTGTCCAAAATAGGGCAAATTGTAAAATTTTCCGCGCTTCGCGCGCATTCAAATAGCAAAATTCATGTTGATTTAGGGCTAAAATAGTCTGAAATTGAATTTTTTTCACGTGCTTTGCGCGCAAATGTCCTATAGTAGTAACATCGGAACAAAATATGTTAGTCTCCCTCTCATATTACACGTAAACCAAAAGTTGAGTGCACATGCCTTCCTCGCTCGGCGTGTGAGTTCGGGGCCCCCAAATCTTGGCCTGGCCCAGGGCCCAAAAAGGTAAATTTCACCCTGGTTAAAAGGGCCCGTTTTGCTTCTTGTCCATGGGCCCCCGATGCTCTTGCTACGCCCCTGATGCAGATTTTTTATTAGACGTACAATATTGTATGTAACATATCTACGTTATTTAATCTATTGCCATTCTATTTCCAGTAATGTTTAAGTTCTAACGAATGTTTGATGAATTAAAATCGATAATATATTTCTGAATGGGCATATAAGAGCTATGATACCATCGTGGCCTTCATCTTGGTTATGTTTATATTGCGCTACAAACAATACCCCGACCTTGCTGATATTTGATACCTACCTATTCCAAATGGAATCACTTCATCCGGTTCTCGAAAGTTACCATGGACGTCTAAAAAGCGTTCTGGTCTAAACTCTTCTGGATCTCCCCATATTTCAGAGCTATGCATCACTGCATACAAGTTAGAAATCACTACGCTATTCTTCGGGATAGTGTAGCCACGGAAAGTTGTCGTGTCCCCTGCTACATGAAATGCAGACAGTGGTACAAGTGATATGATTCGATGAAGCTCCGCAATAACGGATTGTGTATAAGGGAGAGTAGGTTTATCAGCCAGCTTTGGTAACCGGTTACGACCGACTGCCGTATCGATTTCGCGATGTATGCGATCCTGCACCTTGGGGTATCGGACAAGGTATTGATTGCCCCATCGAAGTGCATTTGAAGTCGTTTCTGTACCCGCAATGAAAAGAAATAAAATTTGTCCGGCCATATTATCTGGATGGCGGAATGAATTAGGATCATCGGATTTGTGAAGTCGTATCTCATTCAAACACAAATCGATGACGTCATTTAAGTTATCGGGGTCAAAGTTTTCACGGTGAGTTTCAATCATGTTTTTTATGAATGCAAATAACTCATTACCATTTGTATTAAATTCTTGTTTCGCTTTACTTGGAATGTTTATTGGACTAAGTACTTGTATTCCAGTATTACCCGACAGTTCAGTGTGACGATTCAAAAGATGCGTAAGACGACGAATTCGCTCGTCGGATAATTCAAATCGAGTCCCAAAAACGACTTTACAGATGATGTTTGACACAGCATTATTGAAATGCCAAGTAAGATCGACAGGTTGGCCTTTGAGGTTGGTTATTTCCTTGATAAGATAAGTGCTTTCGTTAATGATAGACACTTCAAAGCGTGATGTACCGATTCCAAATTGACGGAAGCATGCCAGAGCAAATGTTCGGTATGGTCTCATGTCATCCCACTTGATAACTACGGAAAAAATAGTAGAAAATATACCTCATTGCAACATAAACAAAAACTCAAATATTTACATAAAATTTGTTTGAAGAAAATATTTCCAGTGTAAACTCAAATATGAAATAGTAATAGCCACTTAATGATGTCGAAACTTAAATTTTATCACCTTATAGGTGCCGTGGAGATGTCTAATAAGTAGTGGGCCTCCCACATTGAACCATCATGAAGGGTGTTTGGTCAAGTGGTGACATCAGTGGTATTCGTACATCGTGACCGCACTAATCTAAACTACTGACGGTACAACGAATGGAATAAACAAAATGCAATCGCTACTTACAATGCCTGCCAAAGATCTTCATTTTCATCACTCTATCACTTAGTTTAGCGTCCTGAAAAGCTTCGCGTATTGCTTGATATTGATTCAAAACCACGACAGGTGTCCCAAATGCCGTAAACGAAAATACTTGTCCATATTTGCTACCAAGCTTCATCAAAAACTTGTAGAGTGGTTCACCCTTGCTCTGCGCGTACACGATGTTGGGAGCAAATCCAAGGTAAGGAATTAGAGTCCATGGTCCTGGCGGTAAGTTGCTCTTTTTGAAGAAGAAGAAAAACACGGTCACAATGATGACGACCAGAAGAATGTTAGTAAAAGATGACAACGCCGTTAAACCTAGGGCCATTTTGACTTTTAGGGGTCTGAAGATACGAATAGAAAATAACGTGAATCAGAATTGGCCAATTTAGACCATGCACTCTTGCATAGTAAGGCTGCATCAGCTAACAGAATGACAGACATATTTTAATCACATTAATCTAGAAACGACACATTTTGACCGTTGATCTATATAGCATTGTATAAATAGTGATACAAGCCTAGATATGCAAAATGCAAATTTGACTAAAGTTTGTTCGGCTTACAATTGGCAAAAATTATTTCCTTTTTGCTGCTGCGCGACTCAATAAAGTCCCAACTTCCCAACTCACACTCGCGTAAAATAATAGACACAGATTTGTACAGCATTTGCAAGAACCTTAAAGCGCGTTATATAATTAAAACCAATTACAGAATATATAATATAATAAAACATACACTTGAATACAACGTGATGTATAGCAAGTTGCAAAGCTAAGAACGTAACACCAAGAAAATATCAAACAACGGCTGGAAAGCATAACCTCTTGATTTCAAAGTAAGAAACACTTTTTAAAGTAGCTTAACAATAAAATAAATTAAAATAGCTTAACCCTAGAACTACTGAGCCATATTTTATAAAACTGACTACGAAGGGGGGTTGCAACCCCTAAATTTCAATTATAAACATCATATACCGTTATATTTGGTACCAATGCATAGCTATGGGTCTCCTGTCCCGGTATAGCGCGATCTAGATTGTATCGTTATGTGGATGATACATTCAATATAATTAAATTCAATGAACTTAAAAGTTTTTTTCAACCACATCAATCAAATTGATCCCCATATCAAGTTCACACAGGAAGGATTGTCAAATAACAAACTTGCCTTTCTCGACGGTTTAATGTCTGTGGAAGTATGTCGCTCCCTTACTGTGCCTGTTTATCGTAAACAGACACACACGGACCAGTACTTACAATTTGGTTCCAATCACCCGCTCAATCAGAAACTCGGCGTGGTCAATATCCTGTTCCATAGAGCTGAGTCGATCATCACCAAAGGCTCCGACAAGATCGCTGAATATCAACATCTTTGTAAAACGCTGGGTAACTGTGGTTACCAGGACTGGGTCATAAACAAGGCCTAGAACAAGGATATTAACTCCAAACCCACTGCCACGGATCCGACGGGGAGAACAACAAGCATTACCATCTCACATCACGGGGACTTACCTGAGAAACTCAAAAGAATTTATCGTGACCACGGGATCACCACTCACTTTAAACCCACTAACACGATCCGCCAGTCCTTAGTACATACCAAGGACAAACAGCCCAAGAGAAGGATCAACGGAGTGGTCTACGGGGTACGCTGTTCTGGAGAGCAAACCTGTCAAGACTCTTCATAATCGCATGTTACAACATCGCAGAGCTAGCTCAAGTGGAAACGACTCAGCGGTTTCCTTACATCTGAAAGCCAGTGGGCACCATTTTGACACCAAAGATGTCCAAATTTTAGATCGTGAGCAGCGTTGGTTTGAGCGTGGCGTGAAAGAAGCAATCTGGGTGAGGGCTGAGGAACCATCCCTCAACCGTGGAGGAGGCGTCCGGGCCAAACTTTCACACGGCTTGGACAGAACCATAAAGGACATTCCTCGCCGATTGTCATTAAATACCGAAATTGTCATTAGCATCACAACCCAGCTGTTGACTGAAGGTTTCAGTCGCAACGTCAGTTCTTCCATCAAAAATATGTATTCTGGTTGACCAGATTTAAATTAAATCTTAAAGGTGGGTTAACTGATAGACAGCCTCATCCCCAACTTTACCCTATCAAAATGCAGATTTTGGTATCAGCTGAAAGCTCATATTTGTCTCATTAACATATTGAAAATAGGCGTTACAAATCGGTATATTTCCGAAGAAATCGTCCAAAAACTGCCGAATTAGTCTCAAATATGATATACCATATTTTTGACATATTCAGCAGTTTTTTGATGATATCTTCGGAAATACACCGATTTGGAACTCCTAATTTCAGTATGTTAATGAGAAAAATATGATCTCTTATTTGATTTATTACATGATCATGATGAGTATCATTAATAAAAACACTGTAGACTACCAGTTTTACGCTGTATTAAATGTCAGTAATTCCATGAAGAATTAGTCGCATTGACAATGAACATTTACATGATCTTTTTGCATGAATGCATAAAAGGGACAACAGTTTATGTTATACCCAAGTTTTAAAGAATTTGATATTCCAAATATATCAGGTCACCTTCCTTTAATTACACTACATAGTTTGATTTCAATTGAATATTAATTGTTTTCTACTGCATCAACTATTGCGTTGTATGTCGAATTGCTTCTTATTCAAAATATTGTGTTTATTATAACAGTATCAATCATTGACCCCCGGGCATTGACCTTACAAGTTCTTCCGTCTGCGTCCAATCTGTCAGCCTGCCTGGTAACTGGTATCGTGACACTTTACCATGTTGTCTAAAGACCTTAAAAACCTTCATTTCAACAAACTTTTATTTTTTTCTTAAAACGTATGAAAAGATGGGATCAGATTTGGAATTTTAAAAACTTGATTTCAGTGAAAATATTAATCTGTATAAACAGACATTGAAATCATATCTAATGTGTTAAAAATATTGATATGAACAGAAAGTGGTAGACATATTGAAGATTATCGTCAGCAAATGTCAAAATGAAAGAAATGGATGAAATTATCAGCTACCTTGTCAATTTTCTCTCATGACCTCCAGCATTGTCATTAACACAGTAAACACAAAAGTGGTATTATTAAATATTGTGTCAATTTACTTTTATCAGAGATCAACCGTTTTTGGTTGCATCATTCCTTTTTGGGATAGGATGTAGTTCATTAATGAAAGGTTGGTATAATGTTTAAATCAAGTTTATAATCATCGAAAACATACAATATGCTATATTACAAAAAGGTTGATTGGATTGCCAACGATAATCACTATTTGGCAAAATAAATAGGTATTCATTGGTTGTCCTTGAAATTCTGATTTTATTATTTTTTTTGTATATAAGTAGTACATCCAAAATTACTTCCCTCCCCATGATTCCAGATTCATTCACGTTTAATGACTCTAAGTTTGTACGGTTCTGGATGTATGACAACCGCTTCAATGGGCTTCAAAGTGGGCATCGGTGCGTCCTCAGATATCTTCTCAAATTTAAACTGATGCAGGAGATGGGTAAAGAAGATGAAGAGTTCTTGTCTGGCGAGAGCTTCACCAAGACAAACACGGCGACCTAAAATCGAAAATATAAAAATAGAACTATTATAAAAGTCACAGATAAAGAAACTAGTTCGAGTCTGATGTCACCTGCCAAGTTTTTCATCTTCAAACATAGAAACCGCCTAAAAAGATCTTAGGTCTTAGTAATAGGTTTCTTTCTCGAAGGCACCATGTCAACAGCGCCTAGAAAAGTCAATATTTTTGCCTTGTACCAATCATAAACTATAGGCAGTATATTATTTTCTATCCTATTTCTGTCAATATTTGAACAAATTGACTCAACTGAATGGATTTAATACTCGTTCAAATTCAGAGAGTAATCTGAGAATGCTATCAGTTGTGCTATCTAGACTTCAGACTTCAATAGATATTGAGCATTTTCAAGAGGTGTCTATACAGACGGTCCGCACTATGTTCCTTTGAAAATGCCTGTCCGTTCCGAGGGCGCAAAAGATCATTGTCGGGGAACAGTTACACTATCCAAAAGAAGCGGGTTTAATATTAATGTGCATGATTTCCACCCCATTTCAACCCAGAATAATTTGAGACGTACAGTCAGTCTATAAGAGCTAAAAATGACCACCGTTCCTTTGTGGCCTTAATGTCATTGGTACCTACCTACTCCAAATGGAATCACTTCATCCGGTTCACGGAAGTTACCCTCATCGTCCAAAAAGCGTTCTGGCCTAAACTCCTCTGGATCTTCCCACAACGCAGGGCTGTGCATCACTGCGTACAAGTTGGAAATCACCACGCCATTCTTCGGGATGGTGTAGCCACGGAAAGTTGTCTTGTCTGCTGCTACATGAAATACAGACAGCGGTGCGAGTGAAATGATTCGATGAAGTTCAGCAATAAGGGCTTGTGTATAAGGGAGATACGGTTTATCAGCGAGCTTTGGTAACCGGTTACGACCGACTACCGTATCGATTTCACGATGTATGCGATCCTGCACCTTGGGGTATCGGACAAGATATTGAGTGCCCCATCGAAGTGTATTTGAAGTCGTATCCGACCCTGCTAAGAAAAGAAGGAAGATTTGTCCGGGCATATTATCTGGCTGGCGGAAAGAATTAGGATCATCAGATTTGTGAAGTCGTATCTCATTCAACCACATATCGATGACGTCATTCAAGTTATCGGGGTCAAAGTTTTCACGGTGAGTTTCAATCATATCGTTTATAAATGCTAATATCTCATCATCAACTTTGATCAAATCTTGTTTAATTTTGCTTGGGATGTTGAATGGAAGAACGAATTCTAAACCACCAGACCCTATCAGTTCGTGGTGACGAACCAACAGGTCCGTAAGACGATGAATGCGCTCGTCGGAAAATTCAAATCGGGTTCCAAAAACAACTTTAGAGATGATATTTGACACGGCATTATTGAAATGCCAAGTAAGATCGACAGGTTGACCTTTAAGGTTGGCTAATTCCTCGATCAGATATGTGCTTTCTTTACTGATAGACTCCTCAAAGCGAGATGCACCTATTCCAAATTGTCGGAAGCAAGCCGTAGCAAAACTTCGGTATGGTCCCATGTCATTCCATTTGCTATCTAAGAAAAGAGTAATATAGAATGGAACAGAATTAAGAGCACAAAGTTCAAAACTTGTATTTTAACCTATGTTGTTCTTGAACATAGACAGTCGCAGGTGTACTTGCAGAATATAGTGGTCCCATAATCCTAACTTTAACCTAACCCATATTTTTTGGGCGGACGGACTAGATTCTGCAATTATATATTAGTGTGTTAATTAGTTAATAGCCTTTAAGGTCACCGTATTATAATACTTTAGCCGGCGTTTTCCCGTTGGGATAGATGTCACGTTTTTGGTTGTCAGCAACGTTTTTTAGGTTGTCCACCTTGACCTTTGGTTCTCAAATGATCAGCTTTGTTCCATTTATGGAGGTCTTCTGCAATGGACGAAGCTGCGTTTAATTTCACGCTACTGAAAATACTTTTGTCCCAACGGTAAAATGCTGACAAGGCGTCCGTCGCTTTTCCGTTCACTCTTGTCCTCGGCAGAAGAAAGCTAAGATATAGTCCGACTTTTTTCGGACGTCTTTCCGTTACCATTGTTTGAGGCATTTTTAAAGACAAAAGGAAATGAAAAAAAAACCGGCAAAAATGTCAGACTGTATTTTAGGCTGAAATATAGTCCGACGTCCTCCGCCAACGTCTTACGCAGCGGCTAAAATTTCCGCTGAAGAAGACATCAGTAAAACGAACAAAACCCCAAACAAAGCTTTCAACGGAAAGAAGTGAAAGTCGATTATTTTTTTTATATTTCCATTTCATTGCATCAGACGTCGTGGTTAAGTTTTGGGCTGTTCGCCGCGATTTTCCGTTATCCACCGCGATTTTCCGTTATCCGTTGCGACCTTCGGTTGTTTCCGCTCGCATGATCAGCTTTGTTTGGGACTTTGGTCGTCTTCCGCAGCAGAAAACGCTGCTGAAAATTTTACTCGCTGTAAAAGTACAATTAGCGACTGCGTCTGTCGCAATGTCAAACGGCCACAAGACCTTTGACTATAAATAAAGACCGTATTAAAAAGACTAGTTTGCGTCTGACGTCAGGCCAAAGGCCTTGCTGACTTGTTGACCGAACGTCATACGCAAACTAATCTGTTTAACTCTGTCTTTAATTACATATTTGGAATTTTAAAAGTCACTGTAGGCCTATACTCTGACGTATTGCGGGTGTTTTTCTGTTGAAACAGTCGCGTTTTCTGTTCTCCGCGCCGATTTCCGCCTGTCCGCTGACACCCTCTAATCTTCCTGCTCAAATGATAAGCTTTGTTCAGATCTTTGTTCACTATATCGACGTCTTCCACAGCGGAAGACGCTGCCGAAAAAGTTTAACGGCTACGGAAGACGCGTCAGAAAACAGCCGCTGTGTCTGTGGCGACGGGAACTTAATACACCAGTAGACTTCGGAGTATGAGGTGGACTTTACAGGGACGACAACGATAATGGTGATGATGAGTGTGGTAGTGGTGTTTAGTTTTGTTGTTGTTGTAGTGGTGTTGACGGTACTGGTGTTTTTGTTGTTCATGGAGCGTGGTGTTAATGGGGGAGGGGGTTAATCCGCGTCAATCACTACTTACATGACCTGCCAAAGATCCTGATTAGCGTCTTATCCTCGCCCCTATCATTCAGTTTGGTGTCTTGAAGAGCCTCTCGCATCGCTTGATAATCATTCAGAATCACGAAGGGTATTCCAAGAGCTGTGAATGAAAATACTTGTCCATGTTTTTGACCAAGCTTTATCAAAAACTTGTAGAGTGGTTCACCTTTGTAGAGAGCGTATGCGATGTTGGGAGCAAATCCAATGTAAGGAATTAGGGTCCATGGTCCTGGCGGTAAGTTGCTCTTTTTGGAGAAAAAGAAGAAAACAGACCCAAGGATGACAATTAGAACTAAAACTTGAATAAAAGATGGTTCTGAAATCATTGCTATATCAATTGAGCCTGCTGCCATTTTGAAGTTGAGTTGTAGTGTGAGAAAACGTTAAGCGAGTTGAAGTGCAACTCGGTTATGCAAACACTGTTTGGCCTTTTGGTTAGGGAGTGTTCAGAAATACTTTGTGGGGAATCTTTAGAATCTTACAAAATTAAGATGTGTTTGTTTCGGGAAATATTAATGTTATAACAAACAGTTTGCACGGTACCTGGAATAACACCACATCCGAGTTACAGTCACAGTGATTCCAGTGCATGGAGAAAGAAACCTTAGAACCTTAGTGACGGTGCTCACAAAACAAAAACTGTATGAATTTGCAACACCACATGGCGGTAAGGCACATTGCTATAATATAAAGTGAATATATTCCATTTTTTGTGATCCCAAGTGTAAACATGGACTGGTTCCTAATGAGTTCAAAAAGTTACAGCTAACCATAATACCAGATAGATAATATTGATTGCATACATGATACACTCACAGCATTGGACTTGGAACGTAGACTGGTAAGTAAATAAACAAGGTGTCCCAGAAGTTATTTTATTTATGTTTTTGGTCATAAATCATGTAAATGAATATAAGATGTTTGGAATGAATTCTATTTCACTGTATATTAATCTAAATAAAAATATCGGGTTCACATAGTGACATATCGTAAGGAAAATTGTAAATTGCATTTCGGAGAAGAACGAGTTTGAAAAAAAAAACCCGATTTGTAAAAAGGTTGTGTTGTCGAATTCACTAAACTGTTCCCAAGTGTTCAAAGCACCTTGTACAAATATTTTGTATTATTGTTGTTAATGAGTTATGTACCTTTTACAAAAGTGTTGTTGTTTCAGCCCTCTTTACAACATAACTCAAGAACCACAGGACATATAAAGGTATATATCGCTATGAAATGATCAACGCAATTTTTGCCAAAGCTCACTACCATTCGGAAGATGCCGTGAACTACCAAATCGCAACAGTTTAAAATAGTTGCTAACCTTAATATGAGGTGCATGTTTATTTCTGCATATTGTGCATATTGCCTGTTGAAAGCCGACGCTAGAAGACAAAGAAGGGTTCTGCAACAAAAATACAAGACACAATAATATTAATTTCAGTGTACAAATCCAGATCGAAAGTGACCAAATGAATACATTATAGTATAAGCTTTACTACACTTTTGTAGCCTGAGGTTGCTCAAAGTCGGTTTCTGTTTAAAGATCGACTTGGCATCCATGGCTTGCACGTGGTCATGACATGCCAACTAATGCCATGGCATGACCATCATAAGCTTATTGAAGAATGGTTTTTAGACATTTTTATATCTATACATGTAACTAGGTAACATACCTGTTCTGTCAAGTTCAGGATTTAAAATGTCCATTTTGGCCTGTAAACTCGGACTTAGCTGCATCTCAGCAAACCGTGACAGACAGCAAGCAGCGGCCGACGAATTTGACCAAAAATGTCACGTGACGACACGTGCTTCAATTCTTACGGACAAACGAAAGCGAAAAACTAAGAAATCTTAGTTAAAACGATTAACTAAATACAGTACGAGCACAGCACACCTTTTTATTGAAGTTCGTTCTGCCGTGAGGTGGTGCATTATATTATAGAGACTGCCCAACTTCTATTTCAAGATATAAATTAGTCATCCATTATGGACTCCTTATTATGGTAGAAGGATAATCGAACAAATAGTTAAACTTTCTTAATTAGTTGATTTACTAAGTTTAATTTGTTGGGCATGTCAATAAACTAATTATGTTGTCTGGGAAAGGTCGCTTTGCACCAGATTTTTAGAACACCGTCGGAGGTCTCCAAACACAAAGTTCAAATTCTGGACAAGGAACCCATAATTGAGCGTGGTGTTACTGAGGCCATCTATATATCATTAGAGTCTACCAGCCATCGCTGAACGGCGGGCCGATACAAGTTACCAAGGTTCTACGATCCAATGTTGGGGTATAAAGTGTCCAAAAGGTCGCTGACCCCTAATTTGGGTTGCCAGTCTGCTGATGACAGTCGATGTGTTGACTGAAAATTCCAGGTACGCACATTTGTGTGTTGTGATCAAAAATTAAAACCACTATTAAAACTATGTTTACTACCAACACAGATGAACTTTCACTCTAACAGTATCAATCATTGACCATACAAGTTCTCCAGTCTGCGTCCAATCTGGATGCCTTCCAGGTAACTGGTATCGTGATACTTTACCATGTTTTAAAAAAATTTCATTTGAACGAAAAATTCCCCGTTTTTTCTCAAAACGTATTTAAAGATGGGACCAGATTTCGAATTTAAAAACTTGATTCCAGTGAAAATATTAACCTGTATAAACAAACATTGAAATCGGTTTTATTCATTTTACACTACTACATTTGTAAGGTGTTCAAAAATATTGATGTAAACAGAAAGTGGTAGACATATTATCGTCAGCAAAAGCCAAAATTAAACTATTGATGAAATAATTAGCTACTTTGTCAATTTGCGATCACCTATTTAATTCGTATGAGCTCCGGCATTACCATTAAAACAGTAAGTACAAAAGTGGTATTATTAAATATTGTGCCAATTTACGACTTTTACTAGAAAGCAATCGCTTTTGGTTGCACCATTCTTTTTGGGATAGGATGTAGTTTCCGGCAAGCACAATATTATGCCTTCTATGTTAGGAAAGCAATTATCAAGCACAAATCGCGTGGGTTTGTTTAAAACAAAACTCATATTGACCATAAAAACGAATGAAAACAGCCGGCTCTCAACACGCGATATTCAAAATTCCCGCGCCGAAATTGTTTAGGGCAATGACGTCGTGGTTATTTGTGCTCAATTATCGTCAGCCTTCATTGTATTACTGGGACGTCATTGCCCCAGACAATTTCAGTGCTCGAGAATTTTGAATATCGCGTGTTGAGAGACGGCTGTTTTTAATTCTTTTTTTATGGTCAGTATGAGTTTGTTTTAATTAAAAGCACGTAATTTGTGCTTGATAATTATGTTTCTAACATACGAGGCATAATGTTGCGATGGCGGAGACTTCCTTGAATGAAATGTTGGTAGGTATAATGTTTAAATCAAGTTTATAACAACCAAAAACGTATAATATTATACTGTAAGTACTGAACAGTTGATTGGATTGCCAAAGATAGTCACGATTTGGGAAAATAAGTAGGTATACATTGGTTGTCCTTGATATTCTAATTTTCTGGATATAAATAGGGCCTACACCCAACCCCCCCACCGGATTCCGAGATTCATTCACGTTTTATGACTCTAAGTTCGTACGGTTCTGGATGTATTACAGCCCCTTCGATGGGCTTCAAGGAAGGCATCGGTGCGTCCTCAGATATCTTCTCAAATTTGAACTGATGTAGAAGATGGGCAAAGAAGATGAAGAGTTCTTGTCTCGCGAGAGCTTCCCCAAGACAAACACGGCGCCCTAAAATCGAAAATATAAAAATAGAACTATAATAAGAATCACAGATAAAGAAACTAGTTCGCGTCTGATGTCACCTGCCAATCAAACTAAAAGCCGATTTGTCGTCATGATTACTGTCTGAACGCCGCGATAAAACAGCATGCTCTATGGTTAGTTTTTCACCTTCAAACATAAAAACAGTCTCAAAAGGTAGGTCTTAGTATAAAAGGTTTAAAGGCACCATGTCAACAATGCCTAGAAAGTGTTTTGCCTTAACGACCGACCATAAACTAAAAGCAGTGCTTCTATACAAATGTCAATAAATTAAACATAGACGCCAATGAATGGATGTAATACTCGTTCCAATTCAGAGCGAGTAATCTGAGATTATAGATCAGTTTTGCTATCTTGAATTCAAACTTCAATAGATATCGAGCAAGAAACAGACAGAAAAACAATCAGAAGACGTAGCACGATGAACACAAAGGTGTTACCTTCATGCCATATGCCAAAGTTGTAACAGACAAAATCAGCCGGTTTCTAAACCGGGCAGGGGTCAACACATACTACTCTAGGTCGGCCAAAGTAAGAGACATCCTAAGCCACCCGAAAGATCCTCAAGGATCGTACACCATGCGTGTACTCTATACCTTGCAGTTGTGGTGAGCAATACATAGGCCAGACCAAGCGACCATTAACGTAAGGTCAGAATATCTGAACACCGACGAGTTACAAAACAAAGAAAGAAGAGGGCTCGGTATTGGCAGAACACGCTTATAAAGAAAGCCACGAACCTCTGTGGGACGAAACCACCAAACTAGCACAAGTTTCCCACTCGGGGATGAGGTTGACCCGTGAAGCATTAGAAATCAGAATCAATGACAATCAATCAGAACGCCGCTAATCTCTACAACGTCCGCAATGAATCGCTATAAACTCATCGCGCATCCGCTCGTTGTCAAATGAACATCTGTATTATCACTGACCTCATAGGCATGGGGCAGCCTATTCATTTAATAATCACACAAAGAGGTACAGGGCAACCTACTTTCTTGCAAACTCTCTGCAGTTGCATCAGCAGATTGGTGAGGTCTGCTTGTTCTTTGTTGACAAGGGGCAGTCTTCTTTGAACGGCTCTTTTCAGAGCCACTAAACCTTTTCATATAAGCAGATAGGCGAGGTCTGCTTGTTCACTGTTCACAGAGTGAACGGCTCTTTTCTGAGCCATCAGTAGGCAAGAGGCGGCCTACATGTCTCATACTTAGGTACTTTGTCCTGAAGAAGTCAGAGCTACTCCTGACGAAAGCTTGACAGTTCTGAACTTGTCCAACGGTGAACCCGCTAAAAACTTACTAATAGATATTGCGCATTTTAAAAAGGTACGCACTTTGCTCCTTTGAAAATGCCTGTCCGTTCCGAGGGCGCAAAGGCCAGGCGTTGGTCAAGAACATTGGCGAGGTAACATTATCCAAAAGAAGCGGATTTAATATTAATGTGCATTACAATGTATTTCCATTCCGTTTCAACCCAAAATATTTTGAGAGGTAACAGTTTACCTAAACCACCCCTCTGGTTACGCTACGTCCGTCTATAAGAGCTAAAATGACCACCGTTCCTTTGTGGCCTTTATACCGACATTGATACCTACCTACTCCATATGGAATCACTTCATCCGGTTCACGAAAGTTACCCTCATTATCCAAAAAGCGTTCTGGCCTAAACTCTTCTGGATCTCCCCACAACTCAAGGCTATGCATCACTGCGTACAAGTTGGAAACCACCACGCTATTCTTCGGGATGGAGTAGCCACGGAAAGTTGTCGTGTCTGCTGCTACATGAAATATAGCCAGCGGTGCGAGTGAAATGATTCGATGAAGTTCCGCAATAAGGGCTTGTGTATAAGGGAGATACGGTTTATCAGCCAGGTTTGGTAACCGGTTACGACCGACTACCGTATCAATTTCACGATGTATACGATCCTGTACCATTGGATTTCGAACAAGATATTGAGTGCCCCATTGAAGTGTATTTGAAGTCGTGTCTGTCCCTGCTAAGAAAAGAAGGAAGATTTGTCCGGCCATATTATCTGGGTGGCGGAAAGAATTAGGATCATCGGATTTGTGAAGTCGTATCTCATTCAACCACATATCGATTACGTCATTCAAGTTATTGGGGTCAAAGTTTTCACGATGAGTTTCAATCATGTCGTTTATAAATGCTAATACCTCATCATCATTTTTGATCAAATCTTGTTTAGCTTTGCTTGGGATGTTGATTGGAAGAAGGATTTCTACACCACCAGACCCTAACAGCTCATGGTGACGAACCAGCAGGTCAGTAAGACGATGAATGCGCTCGTCGGAAAATTCAAATCGGATCCCAAAGACGACTTTGGAGATGATGTTTGACACGGCATTGTTGAAATAACGAGTGAGATCAACAGCTTGGCCTTTAAGGTTGGCTAACTCCTGGATCAGATATGTGCTTTCTTTACTGATAGACTCCTCAAAGCGAGATGCACCTATACCAAACTGTCGGAAGCAAGTCAGAGCAAAACTTCGGTACGGTCCCATGTTTTCCCATTTGCTACCTAATAAAAGAGTAATATAGAATGGAACAGGATTAAGGTATACATATTTTCTCACAAAGGAGATCTTTTGGGGAAAAATCTATATCTTCAAAACGAAAGGTCAAAATATTCAAATGATGGACAGCTATTCCTCCCAGTTACATACACTTTAAGTTCAAGTACATATCATTAGATTTATAAAGTTTACTTCGGGTACTGTTCAATATCAAAAATATATATTTTTAATAATTTGCCAGAAAATTTGTATTATATCGCGAATTTTAAAAAACAAAAACAAAATTATTTGATACCGGAAGGTCATTCCTCGTATTTAGAATGTAATTTGATATATCTGATGTACTCCCATTTTTTTCGGGCGTCTTTCCGTTACCATTGGTAACTTTATTGACGTCTGTTGAGGGAAAAAGAAATGTAAAAAACGCCAACGTCTTCCGCAGCGGCTACAATTCTCGCTGAAAAAGACGTCAGTAAAACGAACAAAACCACAAACAAACAAAGCTAAACATTTGAACGGAAAGAAGTGAAAGTCGATTATAGTCCGATTTTGTTATATTTTCATTACATCAGACGTCGTGGTTAAATTTTGGGCTGTTCGCCGCCGCGATTTTCCGTTATCCACCGCGATTTTCCGTTGTTCGCCGCGATTTTCCGTTATCCGCTGCGACGGTTGTTTCTGCTCAAATGATCAGCTTTGTTTGGGGCTTTGGTCGTCTTCTTGACATCTCCCGCAGCAGAAGACGTTGCTGGAAATACTGATAGACGTTATGGAAAATAAGCGCTACGTCTGTCGCAACGTCAAAATGGCCGCAAGACCTTCGACTATATTTTGGCCTATACTCGCGAGTATGAGGTAGACTTACAGGGACGACAACGATGTTGGTGAAGATGAGTGGTGTCACGGTAGTGGTATTTAGTTTTGGTGTTGTTGTAGTGGTGTTGACGGTATTGGTGTGTTTGTTGTTCATGGAGCGTGGCGTTAATGGGGATTTTAATCAGCGTCAATCACTACTTACATGACTTGCCAAAGATCCTGATTAGCGTCTTATTCTCGCCTCTATCATTCAGTTTGGTGTCTTGAAGAGCCTCTCGCATTGCTTGATAATCATTCAGAACCACAAAGGGTATTCCAAGTGCTGTGAATGAAAATACATGTCCATGTTTTTGACCAAGCTTCGCCAAAAATTTGTAGAGTGGTTCACCTTTGTAGAGAGCGTATGCGATTTTGGGAGCAAATCCAATGTAAGGAATTAGGGTCCATGGTCCTGGCGGTAAGTTGCTCTTTTTGAAGAAAAAGAAGAAAACAGACCCAAGGATGACAATTAGAACTAAAACTTGAATAAAAGATGGTTCTGAAATCATTGGTATATCAATTGAGCCTGCTGCCATTTTGAAGTTGAGCTGTAGTGTGAGAAAACGTTAAACGAATTGAAGTGCAACTCGGTTATGCAAACACTGTTTGGCCTTTTGGTTAGGGAGTGTTCAGAAATACTTTGTGGGGAATCTTTAGAATCTTACAAAATTAAGATGTGTTTGTTTCGGGAAATATTAATGTTATAACAAACAGTTTGCACGGTACCTGGAATAACACCACATCCGAGTTACAGTCACAGTGATTCCAGTGCATGGAGAAAGAAACCTTAGAACCTTAGTGACGGTGCTCACAAAACAAAAACTGTATGAATTTGCAACACCACATGGCGGTAAGGCACATTGCTATAATATAAAGTGAATATATTCCATTTTTTGTGATCCCAAGTGTAAACTGGACTGGTTCCTAATGAGTTCAAAAAGTTACAGCTAACCATAATACCAGATAGATAATATTGATTGCATACATGATACACTCACAGCATTGGACTTGGAACGTTGACTGGTAAGTAAATAAACAAGGTGTCCCAGAAGTTATTTTATTTATGTTTTTGGTCATAAATCATGTAAATGAATATAAGATGTTTGGAATGAATTCTATTTCACTGTATATTAATCTAAATAAATATCGGGTTCACATAGTGACATATCGTAAGGAAAATTGTAAATTGCATTTCGGAGAAGAACGAGTTTGAAAAAAAAACCCGATTTGTAAAAAGGTTGTGTTGTCGAATTCACTAAACTGTTCCCAAGTGTTCAAAGCACCTTGTACAAATTTTTGTATTATTGTTGTTAATGAGTTATGTACCTTTTACAAAAGTGTTGTTGTTTCAGCCCTCTTTACAACATAACTCAAGAACCACAGGACATATAAAGGTATATATCGCTATGAAATGATCAACGCAATTTTTGCCAAACCTCACTACCATTCGGAAGATGCCGTGAACTACCAAATCGCAACAGTTTAAAATAGTTGCTACCCTTAATATGAGGTGCATGTTTATTTCTGCATATTGTGCATATTGCCTGTTGAAAGCCGACGCTAGAAGACAAAGAAGGGTTCTGCAACAAAAATACAAGACACAATAATATTAATTTCAGTGTACAAATCCAGATCGAAAGTGACCAAATGAATACATTATAGTATAAGCTTTACTACACTTTTGTAGCCTGAGGTTGCTCAAAGTCGGTTTCTGTTTAAAGATCGACTTGGCATCCATGGCTTGCACGTGGTCATGACATGCCAACTAATGCCATGGCATGACCATCATAAGTGTTGATGCCATTTACCTAAATCAAAGTTTGTTTAAGTGTTGTGCATCCTTAATCATTGCATTCCTATGGCATGTTTGTTTATGTGATGAGCGCCCTTGAAGTAAGCTAAACATGCAGCCCATCAATCACATGTAATTTACTGGAGGCTGCCATGTTGAAAAATTAAGTTTGTTGTTGTAGGATGCTCTCGGTAAAATACATTCTTTTACCGTTTGTTCAACATATAAAGACTTCGATATGTAAAGGAAAGCTAAGTGCAGATAGTAGTAATAAATAAGATATGTTTCATGTTATAAGCGTATCCCTTTGTGCACTAATTTGTCATTTGAAGTCAAGTATTTTGGTTGTTGGACGCGAGTCAAAAGATTACCAAGCATCTGCATAATTAACCTGGGGAGCTATCCAAGTTGGCCCCTACAATAAGCTTATTGAAGAATGAACATGTTAATTACACTCAGCTGCCTTGGTTTTTAGACATTTTTATATCTATACATGTAACTAGGTAACATACCTGTTCTGTCAAGTTCAGGATTTAAAATGTCCACTTTGGCCTGTAAACTCGGACTTAGCTGCATCTCAGCAAACCGTGACAGACAGCAAGCAGCGGCCGACGAATTTGACCAAAAATGTCACGTGACGACACGTGCTTCAATTCTTATGGACAAACGAAAGCGAAAAACTAAGAAATCTTAGTTAAAACGATTAACTAAATACAGTACGAGCACAGCACACCTTTTTATTGAAGTTCGTTCTGCCGTGAGGTGGTGTTTAGTAGAGACTGCCCAACTTCTATTTCAAGATATAAATTAGTCATCCATTATGGACTCGTTATTATGGTAGAGGGATAATCGAAAAAATAGTTAAACTTTCTTAATTAGTTGATTTACTAAGTTTAATTTGTTGGGCATGTCAATAAAATAATTATGTTGTCTGGGAAAGGTCGCTTTGCACCAGATTTTTAGAACACCGTCGGAGGTCTCCAAACACAAAGTTCAAATTCTGGACAAGGAACCCATAATTGAACGCGTGGTGTTACTGAGGCCATCTATATATTAGAGTCTACCAGCCATCGATGAACAGAGACGGGGCCGATACAAGTTACCTAGGTTCTACGATCCAATGTTGGGGTATAAAGTGTCCAAAAGGTCGCTGACCCTTAATTTGGGTTGCCAGTCTGCTGATGACAGTCGATGGGTTGACTGAAAATTCCAGGTAGGCCTACGCAAATTTGTGTGTTGTGATCAAAAGTTAAAACCACTATTAAAACTATGTTTACTCCAACACAGATGAACTTTCACTCTAACAGTATTAATCATTGACCAATTACAAGTTCTTCAGTCTGCGTCCAATCTGGATGCCTTCCAGGTAACTGGTATCGTGATACTTTACCATGTTTAAAAAAAATTTCATTTGAACGAAAAATTCCCCGTTTTTCTCAAAACGTATAAAAAGATGGGACCAGATTTGGAATTTTAGAAACTTGATTCCAGTGAAAATGTAAACCTGTATAAACAAACATTGAAATCGGTTTTATTCAATTTACACTACTACATTTGTAAGGTATTCAAAAATATTGATGTGAACAGAAAGTGGTAGATATATTATCGTCAGCAAAATCCAAAATTAAAGAAATTGATGAAATAATTAACTACTTTGTCAATATGCGATCACCTATTTAATTCTTATGAGCTCCGGCATTACCATTAAAACAGTAAGCACAAAAGCGGTATTATTAAATATTGTGCCGTTTGTGGTTGCACCATTCTTTTTTGGGATAGGACGTAGTTTCCGGCAAGCACAATATTATGCCTTTTATGTCAGAAAAGTAATTATCAAGCACGAATCGCGTGGTTTTATTTAAAATACAACTCATATTGACTATAAAAACGAATGAAAACAACCGCCTCTCACTAACATACTATATTCAAAATTCAAGCGCCGAAATTGTTTAGGGCAATGACGTCATGGTTATTTGTGGTCAATTGTCGTCAGCTTTCATTGTATTACTGGGACGTCATTGCCCCATACAATTTCAGTGCTCGAAAATTTTGAATATCGCGTGTTGAGAGACGGCTGTTTTATTCTTTTTTTATGGCCAGTATGAGTTTGTTTTAAATAAAAGCACTTGTAATTCGTGATTGATAATTATGTTTCTTACATATATACAAGGCATAATCTGAGACTATTCAGGTATAATAGTCTCAGGCATAATATTGCGATGCCGGAGACTTTCTTTAATGAAAGGGTATAATGTATAATGTTTAAATAAGAATCGAAAACGTACAATATACTGTAAGTGCAGAAAAGATAATTGGATATTTGGATTGCAACGAAAGTCACTATTTGGCAAAATAAGTAGATACATTGGTTGTCCTTGATGTTCTATTTTTCTGGATATAAGTAGGGCCTACACCCAAAATTAGCCCCCCCCCCCAGATTCCGAGATTCATTCACGTTTTATGACTCTAAGTTCGTACGGTTCTGGATGTATTAAAGCCCCTTCGATGGGCTTCAAGGAAGGCATCGGTGCGTCCTCAGATATCTTCTCAAATTTGAACTGATGTAGAAGATGGGCAAAGAAGATGAAGAGTTCTTGTCTCGCGAGAGCTTCCCCAAGACAAACACGGCGCCCTAAAATCGAAAGGATAAAAATAGAACTATAATAAGAGTCACAGATAAAGAAACTAGTTCGCGTCTGATGTCACCTGCCAATCAAACTAAAAGCCGAATTGTCGTGATGATTACTGTCTGAACGCCGCGATAAAACAGAATGCTCTATGGTTAGTTTTTCACCTTCAAACATAAAAACGGTCTCAAAAGGTAGGTCTTAGTATAAAAGGTTTAAAGGCACCATGTCAACAATGCCTAGAAAGTTTTTTGCCTTAACGACCGAACATAAACTAAAAGCAGTGCTTCTATACAAATGTCAATAAATTAAACATATAGACTCCAATGAATGGATGCAATACTCTTTCAAATTCAGAGAGAGTAATCTGAGAATATAGATCAGTTGTGCTATCTTGAATTCAAACTTCAATAGATATTGAGCAAGAAACAGACAGAAATAGACAGAAAAACAATCAGAAGACGTAGTGGACGATGAACACAAATGTGTTACTTTTATGCCATATGCAAAGTTGTAACAGACAAAATCAGCCGGTTTCTAAACCGGGCAGGGGTCAAAGCATACTACTCTAGGTCGGCCAAAGTAAGAGACATCCTAAGCCACCCGAAAGATCCTCTGCCCAAGGATCGTGCATCATGCGTGTACTCTATACCTTGCAGTTGTGGTGAGCAATACATAGGCCAGACCAAGCGACCATTAAAGGTCAGAATATCTGAACACCGACGAGTTACAAAACAAAGAAAGAAGAGGGCTCGGTATTGGCAGAACACGCTTATAAAGAAAGCCACGAACCTCTGTGGGATGAAACCACCAAACTAGCAGAAGTTCCCACTCGGGGATGAGGTTGACCCGTGAAGCATTAGAAATCAGAATCAATGACAATCAATCACAACGCCGCTAATCTCTACAACGTCCGCAATGAATCGCTATAAACTCATCGCGCATCCGCTCGTTGTCAAAGTCCGGCAAGGTCCGTAGAGCTGGCAAAGTAATTGCTCGCGGGCAACTCAACCCAAACCTCCACGTGGTGTCGGATGGATAACGCTAACTTGGGCTCTGGGGAAAAGGCTTGGATGCGGGGAAGTCAAGCTAGCGTAGGATCATGCAAAGTAATTTGACCACGTTTTAGCCCTTCCTCGGCTGACTCAGCCTGGTGTGGCTCTGAAGAGACACCGTTTGGTTTTTACCACGCAGACAGAGGAACAATCTGGATTTTAGTGTACGAGCAGATATAGCAGGAGATATCAACGAGCTAGGCATGAAGAGGATAGAAATAAATAAGATGCAGTGAAGCAGAAAATTACGTATTGTGACTGAATGGAGTTACTAGTATACAGGTGCAACTTAACAAAGGAGTGAGTACTGGCGCAAATAACCTCAGTAGTTAAAAAAGCGCCATACAAATCACCAAAAAAAAAAAAAAAAAAAAAAGCTCGTTGTCAAATGAACATCTGTATTATCACTGACCTCATAGGCATGGGGCAGCCTATTCATTTAATAATCACACAAAGAGGTACAGGGCAACCTACTTTCTTGCAAACTCTCTGCAGTTGCATCAGCAGATTGGTGAGATATGCTTGTTCTTTGTTGACAAGGGGTAGTCTTCTTTGAACGGCTCTTTTCAGAGCCACCAAACCTTTTCATATAAGCAGATAGGCGAGGTCTGCTTGTTCACTGTTCACAGTGAACGGCTCTTTTCAGAGCCATCAGTAGGCAAGAGGCGGCCTACATGTCTCATACTTAGGTACGTTGTCCTGAAGAAGTCAGAGCTACTCCTGACGAAAGCTTGACAGTTCTAAACTTGTCTAACGGTGAACCCGATAAAAACTTACTAATAGATATTGCGCATTTTAAAAAGGTACGCACTTTGCTCCTTTGAAAATGCCTGTCCGTTCCGAGGGCGCAAAGGCCAGGCGTTGGTCAAGAACATTGGCGGGGTAACATTATCCAAAAGAAGCGGATTTAATATTAATGTGCATTATTTCCATTCCGTTTAGCAGTTTACCTAAACCACCCCTCTGGTTACGCTACGTCCGTCTCTAAGAGCTAAAATGACCACCGTTCCTTTGTGGCCTTTATACCGACATTGATACCTACCTACTCCATATGGAATCACTTCATCCGGTTCACGAAAGTTACCCTCATTATCCAAAAAGCGTTCTGGCCTAAACTCTTCTGGATCTCCCCACAACTCTGGGCTGTGCATCACTGCGTACAAGTTGGAAATGACCACGCTATTCTTCGGGATGGTGTAGCCACGGAAAGTTGTCGTGTCCGCTGCTACATGAAATATAGACAGCGGTACGAGTGAAATGATTCGATGAAGTTCCGCAATAAGGGCTTGTATATAAGGGAGATACGGTTTATCAGCCAGCTTTGGTAATCGGTTACGGCCGACTACCGTATCGATTTCACGATGTATACGATCCTGTACCATTGGATTTCGAACAAGATATTGAGTGCCCCATCGAAGTGTATTTGAAGTCGTGTCTGTCCCTGCTAAGAAAAGAAGGAAGATTTGTCCGGCCATATTATCTGGATGGCGGAAAGAATTAGGATCATCGGATTTGTGAAGTCGTATCTCATTCAACCACATATCGATGACGTCATTCAAGTTATTGGGGTCAAAGTTTTCACGATGAGTTTCAATCATGTCGTTTATAAATGCTAATACCTCATCATCATTTTTGATCAAATCTTGTTTAGCTTTGCTAGGGATGTTGATTGGAAGAAAGATTTCTACACCACCAGACCCTAACAGTTCGTGGTGACGAACCAGCAGGTCAGTAAGACGATGAATGTGCTTGTCGGAAAATTCAAATCGGATCCCAAAGACGACTTTGGAGATGATGTTTGACACGGCATTATTGAAATAACGAGTGAGATCAACAGCTTGGCCTTTAAGATTGGCTAATTCCTGGATCAGATATGTGCTTTCTTTACTAATAGACTCCTCAAAGCGAGATGCACCTATACCAAACTGTCGGAAGCAAGTCAGAGCAAAACTTCGGTACGGTCCCATGTTTTCCCATTTGCTACCTAATAAAAGAGTAATATAGAATGGAACAGGATTAAGTTACACATATTTTCTCACAAAAATCTATATCTTCAATACGGAAGGTCAAAATATTCAAATGATGGACAGCTATTCCTCCCAGCTACATACACTTTAAGTACATATCATTAGATTTATAAAATTTACTTCGGGGACTGTTAAATATCAAAAATATAAATTTTTAATAATTTGCCAGAAAATTTGTATTATATCGCGAATTTAAAAAAAATAAAATCAAAATTAATTGATACCAGAAGGTCATTCCTCGTATTCAGAATGCAATTTGATATATCTGATGTACTCCCATGTCCAACAAAAACACTGTACAAACATTGCTATCCGATTCCTTAACCCTAACCTACCTTATTTTTTGGGGGGGCGGACGGACTAGATTCTGCAATTATATATTAATGCATTAGGGGAAGGATAGCAACGTTTGCACAGACACACTTTTTTCGGGCGTCTTTCCGTTACCATTGTTAACTTTATTGACGTCTGTTGAGGAAAAAAGAAATGGAAGAAACGCCAACGTCTTCCGCAGCGGCTACAATTCTCGCTGAATAAGACGTCAGTAAAACGAACAAAACCACAAACAAAGCTAAACATTTGAACGGAAAGAAGTGAAAGTCGATTATAGTATGATTTTGTTATATTTTCATTGCATTAGACATCGTGTTTAAGTTTGGGCTGTTCGCCGCCGCGATTTTCCGTTATCCGCTACACAGCGTCATCATCCCTATATCTTCGTGTCAAAAATTGCCGTGATAGTTCGATGAATACTCTCCTATTTCAATAGCTACGCATGGCGATCTTGTTCGAGATAGGCCGAGCGACTCAGACTAAGCATACCATTTACACACCATACGACCATCATATGAGATACCACCAAGTTTCTATTCTACACATTATTACGATTTGTGCATGCTCTAGTACCCCATATGATGTTGCTATTACAAGAAAATTCGATTTGTTTTCAGGTAAAACCCAGATTTTGTTTTTAATACACTACCTTGAAATTAAATACACTAATTAGCGGCCATTGCTGTTTGATGTAGATATGTTTTACTGCATTTAATAAGTAACGATTTTTAAATCGTAAATTAAAATTGTGATATATTTAATTTTGAAAATTTACAATTATATAAAGGAACACATTTAGCCCATTCACCTAAGATCCAGGTGCTTGTATAAAATATTTAATCACCGTGTCTGTAACACAATGCATATGTAAACTTTCTTTATCTGTGTCAATAATATTGAGTATTGATTCCAATAGAATTGAATACATTTTGAGTTTGTACTTTACCAATGAGCGATCTAGCTATCGATTTCTAACCAATGGAGTATGGAGCTGTATGGAAAAAATATTTATAACATAGGGTGTTGACACTGTGCGCTGCGACCTTCGGTTGTTTCCGCTCAAATGATCAGCTATGTTTGGGGCTTTGGTCGTCTTCTTGACATCTCCCGCAGCAGAAGACGCTGTTGGAAATACTGAAAGACGCTATGGAAAATAAGCGCTACGTTATCCAACGCGATTTTCCGTTGTTCGCCGCGATTTTCCGTTATCCGTTGCGACCTTCGGTGGTTTCCGCTCAAATGATCAGCTTTGTTTTGGACTTTGGTCGTCTTCTTGCCATCTCCCGCAGCAGAAGACGCTGCTGGAAATATTCAAAGACGCTATGGAAAATAAGCGCTACGTTATCCACCGCGATTTTCCGTTGTTCGCCGCGATTTTCCGTTATCCGTTGCGACCTTCGGTGGTTTCTGCTCAAATGATCAGATTTGTTTGGGACTTTGGTCGTCTTCTTGACATCTCCCGCAGCAGAAGACGCTGTTGGAAATACTGAAAGACGCTATGGAAAATAAGCGCTACGTCTGTCGCAACGTCAAAATGGCCGCAAGACCTTCGACTTTATTTTGGCCTATACTCGCGAGTATGAGGTAGACTTACGGGGACGACAACGATGCTGGTGAAGATGAGTGGTGTCACGGTAGTGGTATTTAGTTTTGGTGTTGTTGTAGTGGTGTTGACGGTATTGGTGTTTTTGTTGTTCATGGAGCGTGGCGTTAATGGGGGGGTTAATCAGCGTCAATCACTACTTACATGACTTGCCAAAGATCCTGATTAGAGTCTTATTCTCGCCTCTATCATTCAGTTTGGTGTCTTGAAGAGCCTCTCGCATTGCTTGATAATCATTCAGAACCACGAAAGGTATTCCAAGTGCTGTGAATGAAAATACTTGTCCATGTTTTTGACTAAGCTTCGCCAAAAACTTGTAGAGTGGTTCACCTTTGTAGAGAGCGTATGCGATTTTGGGAGCAAATCCAATGTAAGGAATTAGGGTCCATGGTCCTGGCGGTAAGTTGCTCTTTTGAAGAAAAAGAAGAAAACAGACCCAAGGATGACAATTAGAACTAAAACTTGAATAAAAGATGGTTCTGAAATCATTGGTATATCAATTGAGCCTGCTGCCATTTTGAAGTTGAGCTGTAGTGTGAGAAAACGTTAAACGAATTGAAGTGCAACTCGGTCATGCAAACACTGTTTGGCCTTTTGGTTAGGGAGTGTTCAGAAATACTTTGTGGGGAATCTTTTGAATCTTACAAAATTAAGATGTGTTTGTTTCTGGAAATATTAATGTTATAACAAACAGTTTACAAGATACCTGGAATAACACCATATCCCAGTCACAGTCACAATGATTCCAGTGAAGGGAGAAAGAAACCTTAGAACCTTAGTGACGGTACTCACAAAACAAACACTGTATGCATTTGCAACACCACATGGCGGTAAGGCACCGTTGCTATAATATAAAGTGAATATATTCCATTTTTTTGTGATCCCAAGTGTAAACATGGACTGGTTCCTAATGAGTTCAAAATGTACTGAATTTAACAGTACTGCTAACCATAAGAGATAGATAATATTGATTACATACATGATACATTCACAGCATTGGACTTGAAACGTAGATTGGTAAGTAAATAAACAAGGTGTCCCAGAAGTTATTATATTTATGTTTTTGATCATAAATCCTGTAAATGATTATATAGGGGCTGTGCAATAATTATGAGCCCTGGGGGATTTTTGGCACACATTCTTGGGGCGCCTTTTAAATAAAACGCTCTAAAAAGGCTTAGGAAAACCGTACCAAAACGCTCACTGTGCTCGCAACATGTATATAGACCATTTAAGGTTTGCAAATTGGGATCCCAAAGATTTGACATGTGCAAGTACTTGTCACCAATACGCTATAATTTTTTGATTTTGGCTCAGTCATAGCATACGTGTTAAGAAAAAACATACATGAAAAGTGAGCAGGGTGACACCATAGACACGTGCTCTTTGTTTAAACATTACAAGTAACATGAGTGGCAAACATTAATGTTTCATATTGCTTGCAACCCCCTCCCCCCAATCAATGTTGGAGCCAATACTAGTCCGTTCCTATCTCAGTATCAAAATAACATTGACTGGGTGGGTGCGGGGGGGGGGTGGTGGTGAAAATTTCATACTAAATTTAATCCCTCATCACTGCCATCATCATCACCACCACTACTCTAATAATCATCTGACATCATTTGTATTATCCATCATCATCATCATCATTTTGTTTTATCAGTTTGCAACAACAACATCAACTGCTAGATTATGTTCAAATGAAAAAAGCCTATTATGTAAAAATACATTGAGACCCCCTTTTTCAGCATCGCTCTCACCCAAAGACCCCATATTTGTTTAAGAACACATGCTCTGTCACCCGAAGACCCCTTGTTTTTCCATTTGATCTGTCACCCAAAGACCCTTACAAGTTCAATTTGAACAGCAACTTTCATTTATCACTGATTCTGTTACTTATTTTGAGAAAAAAAAACCAATGAAATTTGAAGCCATTTAAAACTAGAAATTCGATTTTCGAGGTTTTTGTGGCGCTGTTTCGGCTCTCACACAAAAATTCCATTTAAAAAAAAAAAAGGTCATGTTCTCACCCAATAACCCATATTTTTTTACATTTTGCTCTCACCGAATGCCAAAAATCATGCTCTCACCCAATGACCCCGTGTTTTTTACATTTTGCTCTCACCGAATGCCCCTTAGTGCGAAAGTACCAGCCCTACACCCATATCCATTTCATATTGAAGTGCCCCCCGGGCATTATGGTCTTTTCCTAAATTTGAAGTTAGAAGTAGGAGTTGACCTAAACCTTCAATAACCTTCCCTATATAAATATATATATATATACATATAGAGGTCGAAGTTCTGCGTGACGCTGGTTATTTATATGGTCGACAGTTGGGTATACAAAGTTTGGCACAGCGCCTGATAATAATGTAAAATACATTAAATTACACAACGTTTCGGGTATAACCCTTTTACAAGTGTGAGCAAATGCAATGATACCTTACAGAAGCAAGCAAAAAATGTGTGAGGCCATGAACAAAGGGAAGAAAAAACCCCATTGGTAATGACCAAACACTTACATAATGAGATAAAGAAAGAACAAACCAAGCAAAAAGGAGAAGAAAACATCCTTTGTGCCTGACAGAACTTGTATACAAAAACAGTGGTAAGTGAGAAAATGATAACAACTACAAAAAGTAGTACAGCAGAAACATGATAAACAAGCAAAATTGGGTAGAATATATATATACACGAGGGGGTATCAAAAAGTTTTTGAAATCACCCAGATGTGAAGGAGCTATATCCATGAAAATGTGTCTGGTCCTTATGTGCATTATGGTACAAAAAATTAATGGTCTCATTAGTATGTGTAATTTTTTAACAGGTGGCGCTAGATTGGCGGTAAGCGCAAAACCGTTTCATGATAAGATCCTCTACTTTCCTCACTGTGGAGGCATCATCACCAAGTGATGGACGTCCACTTCTTGGCTTGGTTAGGGACATGTGGCCAGTTTGGAAAATCCTTTTTCAAAAAGCAACAGTGCCACATGATGGGCAATCATCACCACAGACAGCCTGCATTTCATAGATTTTCTGGGCATTTTAGGCCTATAACCCTTCAAATGCAGGAACTTAATCACACTGCGTGCCTCAATTTTCTCCACCTTGCAAGTTATGCGCATACCGCCCATCTAGCGCCACCTGTAAAGAAAAGGAGACCATTTTTGGACCATAATGTACATAAGGACCAGTGATTACACTGTCAAAATTTCATCGATATAGCTCCTTTACTTCTGTATGATTTCAAAAACTTTTTGATACCCCCTCGTATATTCCCAGTGCACATTGTCAGATTTGGCTGCCAAAATGTATAAACAGTTTGCCTATGTTTTACAATATAGGAACTATGGTTTTACTACAAATCCCGCTACAAATGTGATGTTATTATGTTAGTTTGTATTGTTACAAAATAGAAACCGTGTTAATTACTTTTAAAAATAAAAGTGTTATTTCTTTAAAGTCAACCGAGACAGTATTTAAAGTTTTACATTTTCTAGATCACACGCTTCAACTTTAGCAATGCAGAAGAGTTTATAACTTGGGAAATGTTTGATGAGTTGAAGAAGCCTGATTTATTAGCATTTGCTAAACAATATGACCTGAAAGTAAAACAAGATAACAAATAATCAAAAATGTCTGAGTTGATGTTTTGGTCGGGGAAGACATTTTTGATGAAGCTGTAGTAGTCTTTATTATTCACTGAGCGACCACACAAAACTAATTATAGTCTTTCCATCCCTTGAATGACCACACAAAAATTATGTAGTCTTTCCATCCACTGAATGACCACGCAAAACTAATGTAGGCCTAGTCTCTCCATCCACTGAATGACCACACAAAACTAATGTAGGCCTAGTCTCTCCATCCACTGAGTGACCACACAAAACTAATGTAGTCTTTCCATCCACTGATTGACCACATAAAACTAATGTAGGCTTCCCATCCACTGATTGACCACACAAAACTAATGTAGTCTCTCCATCCACTGATTGACCACACAAAACTAACGCAGTCTTTCCATCCACTGAGTGACCACACAAAACTAATGCAGTCTTTCCATCCACTGAGTGACCACAGAAAACTAATGTAGTCTTTCCATCCACTGAATGATCACACAAAACTAACGTAGTCTTTCCATCCACTGAGTGACCACACAAAACTAATGCAGTTTTTCCATCCCCTGAATGACCACACAAAAATAATGTAGTCTTTCCATCCACTGAGTGACCACACAAAACTAATGTAGTCTTTCCATCCACTGAGTGACCACACAAACTAATGCAGTCGATCTTTTCATCCACTGAGTGACCACACAAAACTAATGTAGTTTTTTCATCCACTGATTGACCATACAGAATGTAGTTTTTGCATTCGCTGAATGACCATACAAAATCTAATGTAGTCTTTCCATCCACCGAATTACCACACAAAACTAATGTAGTCTCTCCATCCACTGAATTACCACACAAAACTAATGTAGTCTTCCCATCCAATGATTGACCATACAGAATGTAGTCTTTACATTCACTCATTGACCACACAAAACTAATGCAGTCTTTCCATCCACTGAATGACCACATAAAAGTAATGTAGTTTTTCCATCCACTGACCGACCACATAAAAGTAATGTAGTCTTTCCATCCACTGAACGACCACACAAAACTAATGTAGTCTTTCCATCCACTGACCGACCACATAAAAGTAATGTAGTATTTCCATCCACTGACCGACCACATAAAAGTAATGTAGTCTTTCCATCCACTGAATGACCACACAAAACTAATGTAGTCTTTCCATCCACTAAAAGACCACACAAAACAAATGTACTGCGTCTACCAGGACACTCTAGTCAAGTTGACAAAAGGCAGTATCTGACTGAGAATGCAATACTGATGCCGGTCATCGGACAGGGATCAAAAACAGACAAATAATAAATGTAGTCTTCCCATCCACTGAATGACCACATAAAACTAATGTAGTCTCTCCATCCACTGAATGACCACACATAATGTAGTCTTTCCATCCACTGAATGACCACACAAAACTAATGTAGTCTTCTCATCCACTGATTGACCACACAAAACTAATGTAGTCTCTCCATCCACTGATTGACCACGCAAAACTAATGCAGTCTTTCCATCCACTGATTGACCACACAAAACTAATGTAGTCTTTCCATCCACTGATTGACCACATAAAACTAATGTAGGCTTCCCATCCACTGATTGACCACACAAAACTAATGTAGTCTCTCCATCCACTGATTGACCACGCAAAACTAATGTAGTCTCTCCATCCACTGAATGACCACACATAATGTAGTCTTTCCATCCACTGAATGACCACACAAAACTAATGAAGTCTTTCCATCCACTGAATGACCACACAAAACTAATGATGTCTTTCTATCCACTAAATGACCACACAGAATGTAGTCTTTCCATCCACTGAATGACCACACAAAACAAATGCAGTCTCTCCATCCACTGAATGACCACACAGAATGTAGTCTTTCCATCCACTGAATGACCACACAAAACAAATGCAGTCTCTCCATCCACTGAATGACCACACAGAACGTAGTCTTTCCATCCACTGAATGACCACGCAAAACTAATGTAGTCTCTCCATCCACTGAATGACCACACAGAATGTAGTCTTTCCATCCACTGAATGACCACACAAAACTAATGTAGTCTCTCCATCCACTGAATGACCACACATAATGTAGTCTTTCCATCCACTGAATGACCACACAAAACTAATGAAGTCTTTCCATCCACTGAATGACCACACAAAACTAATGATGTCTTTCTATCCACTAAATGACCACACAGAATGTAGTCTTTCCATCCACTGAATGACCACACAAAACAAATGCAGTCTCTCCATCCACTGAATGACCACACAGAACGTAGTCTTTCCATCCACTGAATGACCACGCAAAACTAATGTAGTCTCTCCATCCACTGAATGACCACACAGAATGTAGTCTTTCCATCCACTGAATGACCACACAAAACTAATGTAGTCTCTCCATCCACTGAATGACCACACATAATGTAGTCTTTCCATCCACTGAATGACCAGACAAAACTAATGAAGTCTTTCCATCCACTGAATGACCACACAAAACTAATGAAGTCTTTCTATCCACTAAATGACCACACAGAATGTAGTCTTTCCATCCACTGAATGACCACACAAAACAAATGCAGTCTCTCCATCCACTGAATGATCACACAGAATGTAGTCTTTCCATCCACTGAATGACCACGCAAAACTAATGTAGTCTCTCCATCCACTGAATGACCACACAGAATGTAGTCTTTCCATCCACTGAATGACCACACAAAACTAATGTAGTCTTCTCATCCACTGATTGACCACACAAAACTAATGTAGTCTTTCCATCCACTGAATGACCACACAAAACTAATGAAGTCTTTCTATCCACTAAATGACCACACAGAATGTAGTCTTTCCATCCACTGAATGACCACACAAAACAAATGCAGTCTCTCCATCCACTGAATGACCACACAGAATTTAGTCTTTCCATCCACTGAACGACCACACAAAACAAACAGTCTTTCCATCCACTGATTGACCACACAAAACTAATGTAGTCTTCCCATCCACTGAATGACCACGCAAAACTAATGTAGTCTTTCCATCCACTGAGTGACCACACAAAACTAATGTAGTCTTTCCATCCACTGAGTGACCACAGAAAACGAATGTAGTTTTTCCATCCACTGACCGACCACATAAAAGTAATGTAGTCTTTCCATCCACTGAACGACCACACAAAACTAATGTAATCTTTCCATCCACTGAATGACCACACAAAACTAATGTAGTCTTTCCATCCACTAAAAGACCACACAAAACAAATGTACTGCGTCTACCAGGACACTCTAGTCAAGTTGACAAAAGGCAGTATCTGACTGAGAATGCAATACTGATGCCGGTCATCGGACAGGGATCAAAAACAGACAAATAATAAATGTAGTCTTCCCATCCACTGAATGACCACATAAAACTAATGTAGTCTCTCCATCCACTGAATGACCACACAAAACTAATGCAGTTTTTCCATCCACTGACCGACCACATAAAAGTAATGTAGTCTTTCCATCCACTGAACGACCACACAAAACTAATGTAGTCTTTCCATCCACTGACCGACCACATAAAAGTAATGTAGTATTTCCATCCACTGACCGACCACATAAAAGTAATGTAGTCTTTCCATCCACTGAATGACCACACAAAACTAATGTAGTCTTTCCATCCACTAAAAGACCACACAAAACAAATGTACTGCGTCTACCAGGACACTCTAGTCAAGTTGACAAAAGGCAGTATCTGACTGAGAATGCAATACTGATGCCGGTCATCGGACAGGGATCAAAAACAGACAAATAATAAATGTAGTCTTCCCATCCACTGAATGACCACATAAAACTAATGTAGTCTCTCCATCCACTGAATGACCACACAAAACTAATGTAGGCTTCCCATCCACTGATTGACCACACAAAACTAATGTAGTCTCTCCATCCACTGATTGACCACGCAAAACTAATGTAGTCTCTCCATCCACTGAATGACCACACATAATGTAGTCTTTCCATCCACTGATTGACCACACAAAACTAATGTAGTCTCTCCATCCACTGATTGACCACGCAAAACTAATGTAGTCTCTCCATCCACTGAATGACCACACATAATGTAGTCTTTCCATCCACTGAATGACCACACAAAACTAATGAAGTCTTTCCATCCACTGAATGACCACACAAAACTAATGATGTCTTTCTATCCACTAAATGACCACACAGAATGTAGTCTTTCCATCCACTGAATGACCACACAAAACAAATGCAGTCTCTCCATCCACTGAATGACCACACAGAACGTAGTCTTTCCATCCACTGAATGACCACGCAAAACTAATGTAGTCTCTCCATCCACTGAATGACCACACAGAATGTAGTCTTTCCATCCACTGAATGACCACACAAAACTAATGTAGTCTCTCCATCCACTGAATGACCACACAAAACTAATGCAGTTTGCCCATCCACTGATTGACCACACAAAACTAATGTAGTCTTTCCATCCACTGATTGACCACATAAAAGTAATGTAGTCTTTCCATCCACTGATTGACCACACAAAACTAATGTAGTCTCTCCATCCACTGATTGACCACATAAAAGTAATGTAGTCTTTCCATCCACTGATTGACCACATAAAACTAATGTAGGCTTCCCATCCACTGATTGACCACACAAAACTAATGTAGTCTCTCCATCCACTGATTGACCACGCAAAACTAATGTAGTCTCTCCATCCACTGAATGACCACACATAATGTAGTCTTTCCATCCACTGAATGACCAGACAAAACTAATGAAGTCTTTCCATCCACTGAATGACCACACAAAACTAATGAAGTCTTTCTATCCACTAAATGACCACACAGAATGTAGTCTTTCCATCCACTGAATGACCACACAAAACAAATGCAGTCTCTCCATCCACTGAATGATCACACAGAATGTAGTCTTTCCATCCACTGAATGACCACGCAAAACTAATGTAGTCTCTCCATCCACTGAATGACCACACAGAATGTAGTCTTTCCATCCACTGAATGACCACACAAAACTAATGTAGTCTTCTCATCCACTGATTGACCACACAAAACTAATGTAGTCTTTCCATCCACTGAATGACCACACAAAACTAATGAAGTCTTTCTATCCACTAAATGACCACACAGAATGTAGTCTTTCCATCCACTGAATGACCACACAAAACAAATGCAGTCTCTCCATCCACTGAATGACCACACAGAATTTAGTCTTTCCATCCACTGAACGACCACACAAAACAAACAGTCTTTCCATCCACTGATTGACCACACAAAACTAATGTAGTCTTCCCATCCACTGAATGACCACGCAAAACTAATGTAGTCTTTCCATCCACTGAGTGACCACACAAAACTAATGTAGTCTTTCCATCCACTGAGTGACCACAGAAAACTAATGTAGTTTTTCCATCCACTGACCGACCACATAAAAGTAATGTAGTCTTTCCATCCACTGAACGACCACACAAAACTAATGTAGTCTTTCCATCCACTGAATGACCACACAAAACTAATGTAGTCTTTCCATCCACTAAAAGACCACACAAAACAAATGTACTGCGTCTACCAGGACACTCTAGTCAAGTTGACAAAAGGCAGTATCTGACTGAGAATGCAATACTGATGCCGGTCATCGGACAGGGATCAAAAACAGACAAATAATAAATGTAGTCTTCCCATCCACTGAATGACCACATAAAACTAATGTAGTCTCTCCATCCACTGAATGACCACACATAATGTAGTCTTTCCATCCACTGAATGACCACACAAAACTAATGTAGTCTTCTCATCCACTGAATGACCACACAAAACTTATGTTGTCTTTCCATCCACTGAATGACCACATAAAACTAATGCAGTCTTTCCATCCACTGATTGACTACACAAAACTAATGTAGTCTTTCCATCCACTGATTGACCACACAAAACTAATGTAGTCTTTCCATCCACTGAATGACCACACAAAACTAATGCAGTCTTTCCATCCACTGATTGACTACACAAAACTAATGTAGTCTTTCCATCCACTGATTGACCACATAAAACTAATGTAGGCTTCCCATCCACTGATTGACCACACAAAACTAATGTAGTCTCTCCATCCACTGATTGACCACGCAAAACTAATGTAGTCTCTCCATCCACTGAATGACCACACATAATGTAGTCTTTCCATCCACTGAATGACCACACAAAACTAATGAAGTCTTTCCATCCACTGAATGACCACACAAAACTAATGAAGTCTTTCTATCCACTAAATGACCACACAGAATGTAGTCTTTCCATCCACTGAATGACCACACAAAACAAATGCAGTCTCTCCATCCACTGAATGACCACACAGAATGTAGTCTTTTCATCCACTGAATGACCACGCAAAACTAATGTAGTCTCTCCATCCACTGAATGAACACACAAAACTAATGTAGTCTTTCCATCCACTGAGTGACCACACAAAACTAATGTAGTCTCTCCATCCACTGAATGACCACACAAAACTAATGTAGTCTTTCCATCCACTGAGTGACCACACGAAACTAATGTAGTCTTTCCATTCACTGAATGACCACACAAAACTTATGTTGTCTTTCCATCCACTGAATGACCACATAAAACTAACGCAGTCTCTCCATCCACTGAGTGACCACGCAAAACTAATGTAGTCTTTCCATTCACTGAATGACCACACAAAACTAATGTAGTATTTCCATCCACTGACCGACCACATAAAACTAATGTAGTATTTTCATCCACTGATTGACCCCACAAAACTAATGTAGTCTTTCCATCCACTGAATGACCACATAAAACTAATGTGGTCTTTCCATCCACTGAATGACCACACAAAACAAATGCAGTCTCTCCATCCACTGAATGACCACACAGAACGTAGTCTTTCCATCCACTGAATGACCACGCAAAACTAATGTAGTCTCTCCATCCACTGAATGACCACACAGAATGTAGTCTTTCCATCCACTGAATGACCACACAAAACTAATGTAGTCTCTCCATCCACTGAATGATCACACAGAATGTAGTCTTTCCATCCACTGAATGACCACACAAAACTAATGCAGTCTCTCCATCCACTGAATGATCACACAGAATGTAGTCTTTCCATCCACTGAATGACCACACAAAACTAATGTAGTCTCTCCATCCACTGAATGACCACACATAATGTAGTCTTTCCATCCACTGAATGACCACACAAAACTAATGCAGTTTGCCCATCCACTGATTGACCACACAAAACTAATGCAGTCTTTCCATCCACTGATTGACCACACAAAACTAATGTAGTCTTTCCATCCACTGATTGACCACACAAAACTAATGTAGTCTTTCCATCCACTGATTGACCACATAAAACTAATGTAGGCTTCCCATCCACTGATTGACCACACATAATGTAGTCTTTCCATCCACTGATTGACCACATAAAACTAATGTAGGCTTCCCATCCACTGATTGACCACACATAATGTAGTCTTTCCATCCACTGATTGACCACATAAAACTAATGTAGGCTTCCCATCCACTGATTGACCACACATAATGTAGTCTCTCCATCCACTGATTGACCACGCAAAACTAATGTAGTCTCTCCATCCACTGAATGACCACACATAATGTAGTCTTTCCATCCACTGAATGACCAGACAAAACTAATGAAGTCTTTCCATCCACTGAATGACCACACAAAACTAATGAAGTCTTTCTATCCACTAAATGACCACACAGAATGTAGTCTTTCCATCCACTGAATGACCACACAAAACAAATGCAGTCTCTCCATCCACTGAATGATCACACAGAATGTAGTCTTTCCATCCACTGAATGACCACGCAAAACTAATGTAGTCTCTCCATCCACTGAATGACCACACAGAATGTAGTATTTCCATCCACTGAATGACCACACAAAACTAATGTAGTCTTCTCATCCACTGATTGACCACACAAAACTAATGTAGTCTTTCCATCCACTGAATGACCACACAAAACTAATGAAGTCTTTCTATCCACTAAATGACCACACAGAATGTAGTCTTTCCATCCACTGAATGACCACACAAAACAAATGCAGTCTCTCCATCCACTGAATGACCACACAGAATTTAGTCTTTCCATCCACTGAACGACCACACAAAACAAACAGTCTTTCCATCCACTGATTGACCACACAAAACTAATGTAGTCTTCCCATCCACTGAATGACCACGCAAAACTAATGTAGTCTTTCCATCCACTGAGTGACCACACAAAACTAATGTAGTCTTTCCATCCACTGAGTGACCACAGAAAACTAATGTAGTTTTTCCATCCACTGACCGACCACATAAAAGTAATGTAGTCTTTCCATCCACTGAACGACCACACAAAACTAATGTAGTCTTTCCATCCACTGAATGACCACACAAAACTAATGTAGTCTTTCCATCCACTAAAAGACCACACAAAACAAATGTACTGCGTCTACCAGGACACTCTAGTCAAGTTGACAAAAGGCAGTATCTGACTGAGAATGCAATACTGATGCCGGTCATCGGACAGGGATCAAAAACAGACAAATAATAAATGTAGTCTTCCCATCCACTGAATGACCACATAAAACTAATGTAGTCTCTCCATCCACTGAATGACCACACAAAACTAATGTAGTCTTTCCATCCACTGAGTGACCACACAAAACTAATGTAGTCTTTCCATTCACTGAATGACCACACAAAACTTATGTTGTCTTTCCATCCACTGAATGACCACATAAAACTAACGCAGTCTCTCCATCCACTGAGTGACCACGCAAAACTAATGTAGTCTTTCCATTCACTGAATGACCACACAAAACTAATGTAGTATTTCCATCCACTGACCGACCACATAAAACTAATGTAGTATTTTCATCCACTGATTGACCCCACAAAACTAATGTAGTCTTTCCATCCACTGAATGACCACATAAAACTAATGTGGTCTTTCCATCCACTGAATGACCACATAAAACTAATGTAGTCTTTCAATCCACTGAATGACCACATACAACTGTTGAGTCTCTTTTATAGTCTTTAAAAGCGGATCATATATATGGCTTAGGAAATATGTGCCCTCCTCTCTGTTTAAGGTCTTGCTACCCATTCTCCTCATCTTCATGGCTTCTGGAATTTCTCTAGACTTCTTATTATGCTCCCATAGTTCCTGCTCTCTTAAACAGAGAGGAGGGCACATGTTTCCTAAGCCACTTATACGATCAGTCTTTCCATCCACTGATTGACTACACAAAAGAAAATATAGTCTTCTATTCCCTGAAGGACCATAAAACAAATGTAGTCTTTCAAACCACTGAGCGACCACACAAAAAGTAATGTAGTCTTTCCATCCACTGAGTGACCACACAAAACTAATGTAGTCTTTCCATCCACTGAGTGACCACACAAAATGTAATGTAGTCTTTCCACCCACTGAGTGACCACACAAAAAGTAATGTAGTCTTTCCAACCACTGAGTGACCACACAAAAAGTAATGTAGTCTTTCCATTCACTGAATGACCACACAAAGATAAGTCTTTCTATCCACTGATTGACCACACAAAACTAATTATAGTCTTTCCATCCACTGATTGACCATTAGTCTTTCAAACCACTGAGTTACCACACAAAAAGTAATGTAATCTTTCCATCCACTGAGTGACCACACAAAAAGTAATGTAGTCTTTCCATCCACTGAATGACCACACAAAGATAACATAGTCTTTCTATCCACTGATTGACCACACAAAACTAATTATAGTCTTTCCATCCACTGATTGACCATTAGTCTTTCAAACCACTGAGTTACCACACAAAAAGTAATGTAGTCTTTCCATCCACTTAGTGACCACACAAAGATAACATAGTCTTTCTATCCACTGATTGACCACACAAAACTAATTATAGTCTTTCCATCCACTGATTGACCATTAGTCTTTCAAACCACTGAGTTACCACACAAAAAGTAATGTAGTCTTTCCATCCACTGAGTGACCACACAAAAAGTAATGTAGTCTTTCCATCCACTGAATGACCACACAAAGATAACATAGTCTTTCTATCCACTGATTGACCACACAAAACTAATTATAGTCTTTCCATCCACTGATTGACCATTAGTCTTTCAAACCACTGAGTTACCACACAAAAAGTAATGTAGTCTTTCCATCCACTGAGTGACCACACAAAACTAATCCAGTCTCCAACCCACTGAGCGACCATGATAATGTGTAATTATGTATACACGCAAAGGTAACAAACTTGAAGTATTGCAATACCCCAATGGTGGAAATACCAACACAGAATGAAACAATTTTCTAACAATAAACTCCAAATATAATTTGCAAGTCTAACCTTACAACCTGAGCATCATAATTATATAATGAAACACAAAATAATACACTTTGTTGTATAAATAATAAAAATCTCTGGATTTTATTTTGTCAGCTGTACAAACCATAACATTGGAGTTTGGATCAAATGGCACTCTTCATTTGGTAACACATTGTTACGGTCCAAAGTGGACTTATTTATCAGCACAATAAATACTGGTAAACTAGTAAATACCACCAAGGCAATTTATCCTATGTGGGAAATTTGTCACCGGGGTATACCATAAAATACTAAAAACTTTCATTTCCAAAATTCAACCATGGTGATGGTGTTTAAATTCATGGTGGCACTTGCACTTTTTGAAATTGGGCAAATAAATTCTCCTCAAAATAAGCTTTACAAATTACAATGATATATTACATGTCCCTATTGCTTGTTTGCAAGGAAGTAAAAATCAATAAATGGGTTGGGAAATCTATTGTTTTTTGGAAGGTTCAATAAACTATATCTCGGAACTAGCTTTGCCAACTTTACAGCCCATGGATGGTCACATTCGTGCTGTTAACACATATCCCAACTTGCATCTAATTGGATTCAGTGCAGTGTTGAATTGATGTATTTTAAAAGGAGTATATCATGATCCTAGCATTCTCTTCTATGACATTTTTCAGTAGATATCTATGAAAAAAGCTTATTCTCAAAATTTCAGTTCATTTCAATTTTGCATTTGCGCGTAATGCATGATTATGTGTATGACACTGCTGCATAGCAACTGTGTTGTAATTTTGTTCTGGTGTACCAGAACGTAATTCAAATTTGACCATATTTTTGCTAAACAAATTAATCTGCAAGTACATAAAGCATTATGTAGCCAGAGGTTTCCAGTGGTATAAAAATCACAACTTTTTTGAGAAAAGTAAGGGGATTAGGCTGTGGATCACGAAATACTTCTTTAATAAGACATTAAGAGTGCACAACTTATTGTTTAAATCAACACTTTGATGTTTTGCAAAAGTTCATTCTACAAATCATATACTTTGAAAAGTATTCATCGAAAAATATGATGCCTGGGACCTTCTTGTAAAACACCTAATTATGTAGTACTGAGCCTGAATCTGAATAATCAGCACAGTATTACACACAGATTGCAAAGAAGTTTGCAAAATGCATGGCCAAACAATCCACAGATATGCTGTAGTAGTGCTGTAAAAAGTACATACCATGAGTGTACTTCCACGATGTTGACAAGCCAGAACTAAAGCTTGTTTGGCTTATAATTGGCGAAAATCATTTGGTTTTTGTTATTGCACGAGTCCATGAAGTCTGAACTTACGCTCGCATAAATTCACATATGTATGCACCAGTCATGCATTATGCAACGAGCGTAAGTGCCTGCACCCAAATGCATGCCATTCAATATCGATACATGATGTTATGAGCCTCATTTTTTCGCCAATTATAAGCTGAACAAACTTTTTCATTCAGTGATTCAACAACATCAGATCGGGTCACCATCCAATCAAGAGACAAGTGCAATTAACACAGTGAATGCGCAATACACATAGCGAAGTACACTATCATAAAAGGTTTTCAAATTTGTTTTGAAATTTTTAAAAAGTTAACAAAATTGTGTTACATTTGGCCAATAACCTGGGCCTCTGGTTTAAAAATGGGTCAAATTTTCTTGGAACATTGGTATAGATATATGTCCACTTTCAGATACTCTGGCCAAGGTATTGCTTTCATCTACAATACACAGACATGGTGAGCTCTTCCAATCCAACCTCTTGGGGCCAATACATTGCATATTACTGGTCAGCAAGATGAGCTATGAATAACACTCCTGAGTAGTTTTTGGTGAGGCTATTAGGAAAGCTGTATATTTCCCTGAATACTTAAGCAATGATTGCAGTAAGCAAGAAGAGTTATGGCCCACACTCCTGAGTAGTTTCTGTTGATGCTTTTAAGAGCGCTGTATATTGCTCTCCTGAAAACTTAAAGCATGATTGTTGTAAGCTAGAAGAGCTATGGATCACACTCCTGACTAGTTTCTGATAATGCTTTTAGGAGAGCTGTATATTGCTCACCTGAATATGTAAGCTATGATTGTTGTAAACAAGGAGAGCCATGGATCACACTCCTGAGTAGTTTCCGTTGAGGCTTTTAAGAGAGCTGTAATTGCTCTCCTGAATACTTGAGCTATGATAGTTGTACACAAGGAGAGACATGGATCACAGTTTGTGAGTAATTTCAGATGAGGCTTTTAGGAGAGCTGTATATTGCTCTCCTGAAAATTGAGTCATGATTTGATAACACACCACAGTAAATAATCATGCAGCATTATTGTATATAGAATACTGTACTTCTGTCTTCAATTCTGCCATAAATGCTGGTGTTATGACAATGGTTTGGATTGGTTAGGTTCATAATCTGAAACGAAACGGAACAGAACAGAAATGAAGATATCAGTATATAGTTTCTTTGCACTGGGAGTGTAATTTCACACAACTTGAAATATTGCGAGTTGCATGTACATTGTAAGATGTGTAAAGTTTAGGGCTACATTTCGGGATAAGATCAGGGTCATATTATATACCAATTTTCTACTCACCTTGTGTTTTATATGCACTTTGTATTCTAGATGCAGACTTTGAAGCACAATTCATAAATGCATGCAAAGCCTCTACACATATAGTCACATTTTCCGGATTCCGTTTTAAACAGTCATCATAAGTCATATATTCTTTGGAGCATTCCTTGTTAATCTTTTTAACTGCTGGGCTGGAAGAGTAAAAACAAAAGTAGAAAAAGTGATTGTAAAATATTTCTTGGCAAAGATTTTTTGCAAAAATATTTTGTAAAAGGCCAAAATAACCAATGCGGTTTCTTTCATCTTACCTCGTTATTTCTGCTTAAAATAAACAGAACTATTCCTGAAAGTTATTATATTAGCATTTTGGGTACAGAATAACAAAATTTAAATTTGACAGAAATCATACATGACTTACTGATTACTTGAACAATCTGCTGCTTTTTGTTTTAGTTCTGCACATTTTGTTAACCAGTCTTTTGGATTTTGACCAACACACTGTCCATATGCATCCATTTCCTCACCACAAAACTGCATCACCACTGATATAACAGCCTCCCTGTGTGGAAAAATAGTATATATCAAAAACAATTGACAGTACTTCGTGCAAAATCAAAATTTTATATTTTACATAATTTCATACAATCAAGAAATATGTTTGGGTGTGTTTATGCAGGGTGTTTGTGCTATGGTGCTTGCAAACACTGGCAACGAGGACACAAATCTCTGTTTGACAGCAATTGTGGATGTCCCCAGTTCCTAGACGGTGTTTTTAGTTATAAAACAGCACAAGAATATGCCACCAATTCAATTCAATAAAATATTTGTTTTATATCAGTCACACATAAAATTCTATTCTTAAAAATAATATTTAATAATGAAGGAGGCGGCCTATATGCTTCACCCTAGCAGGGCGTAAGACAATACGAGACACAAGTTAGTATATGCGAGGATTGGAAAAAAATGCTGCAAGTCAGAGAAATTATGATTTAAATGATGTGTTTGGGGCTCGAGCAAACTAACATATGAGAATTTTGAGAGAGAAAAAAATCAGGACTCGGCAGGAATTGAACCCCAGTCGCTGGATTACCGGTCCAGAGTCTAACCACTGCACTACCTGACGTCAAATAGTATTCAAAGAAATTACATTTTTTTATTAACTTAGAGTTAGAAAGTCCAGTCAGCGCATTGCCTGGTGCACATGTACTACGAAAACTATGGTGTATCACTGTGATGGTAAAAACTATCACACGGAAAGACCGCTGGTAAAAATGATCAATATGGCAATCAATCAAAAAACTATAAACTATCTAGAATTTATGTACGAGTGATATAAAATATAAAAGCCATTTTGTAAACCTAATACCCCTAAATGAAGAATGGACAGGTTGCTAGCTAAGACACTGTGTCTCCTTCATCTTTCACCCACTCATGCAAGCAGATTTTCAAATAAAGATGACTAGTCCGCTAGTAACCAAAACGGGGGTCCAGGTGTAGCGCCACTTAGAGGAGGTTGCAAGCGCCCTCTTGCTGAGGGGAATTTTGCATTTCTGAACTCAATTTGTGTGATTTGGTGCATACTTTCTACTTTCTCTCTCTCTTTCTTTTCTTTTCTCTCTCACTCTCTCTCTTTTTTGCGATTCATACCCCGGGGTGCTGCAGCCACCAAAGCATCCCCTGGATCCCCGCCTGGTTACCCCACAAAATTTGTTGCAATTGAAACATATACACTAGTAGTGTGCAACACTGAAATTCCGATACAATACACAATTCTCCTCCCTCCCAAAAAGATCCTATATGGTCGGGAATCCTTCAATTAGGTTCAGTAATTTAATTTCAGAATTTAATTGAAGAATTTCTTCTCGCCCCCATACACTGCCTAGCACGTGCAGATCTATAGGTAGTGTATGTGCGACATCCGTGATTCGGAAGTCACATAAAGCTGTTGGCCCCGTGTTCAGGAGGATTCATCCCTGTGCACGTTAAAGTGTCAGAGCTATTCGAAAAGAGAAGGGGGATCATCCCCGGTTCTGATATCTGCACTCAACCCTCTAGGTTCAAGAGGACAAGATGGGCGCGATACAACTGTACATAGGTTGTCTACCCATAAAATCCTGTAGAATGTAGAAAGCAGACATTTACATACCAGAATAATGTTTTTAACAATACCTACATTTTCAGTACCAGTATTTCTCCTATACTGTCAATATTCAACAAAGATCAAGATCCCCTAGGCAGTCATCAAATGTGTTCTGAAAAGAAAAAATTACAATTGGTTAAAATTATAGAAATTATTTTACACATGAGTGGAATAAGAAAATTAAAAAACAATTTTTATGATTTTATTTTTGACCCCCATTTTTGACAAATTTCAAACTTCTAGAGGATTAGAATTGGGGCAAATAATGTGGGTCCGAAAATTGTTCATGATAGCCGACACTGCTTCTTCCACAAACCTGGATCCGCTGGACTGTTCTTACATGTACATGCAATTCAATTGGGTCATATATATCTCAGCCCATCCAGGGATGTGAGAGCTCCCTGGCCCATCATGGCCATGATGGTAGGGTTACAATTTCGAAATGAGAGTCCATGAATTGATTTTCTTCTTAAGATTCTTTGGTATAAGTCAAAGTTGCTACACCCATCAAATGTGTGTAATCGGCCCTCAGACACACACACATACAGGCATATGGTGTTGCCCTGTTTTCGCATGGGTGACTGTACATGTAGGAACCCATGGATTTGATTCATGTAGGACATTGCTTAGAGCCTACATGTACACGTATAGCTTTTCTGTGATATCTAATTTGTTAATTAGAGATCATCTTCAAATTCTCTTAAAAAATTAAAAATAAATGAGGCTGCATCAGCTCGGTTGTTACGCATTTAGACCAATATGAGCTTCTCATAGTGCTAAGCAGAGTAATTAAGTATGTATTACTTCATCAACACGTTTATTTGCAGACGACGCTCTAGTTTACCGGACTACATTGTATCTCCTCACCGACAGACGCCAAGACACTGCAAGACGACCTGGACAGACTAACTACATGGCAACAAGACTGGCAAATGCAGTTTAACCCCAACAAATGTTATGTAATGCATGTCACCAACTCCCGTAGCCTTAAACATCAAGACTACAAGTTGTGCAACCAAACACTTGCGATGGTGAAGTCTCATCCTTATCTTGGCGTCCACCTCCAAGATGACTTGGGCTGGAATTCACATATTGGACACGCGACATCCAAAGCTCGTCGTATGCAGGGAGTCATAAGCCGCAACCTGTATTCCTGTCCACAGAAACTCAAAGAAACAGCTTATTTCAGCTTCGTAAGACCACATGTAGAATATGCGTGCACAGTGTGGGATCCACACCAGAAAAATCACAAGACCAAAATCGAAAGGGTCCAGCGCAACGCAGCCCGGTTTGTGAAATCAAACTACGAGCGCACCAAAGGCACAGTGACGAACTTTCTGCAAGATCTCGGGTGGCAACCACTAGAGGACAGAAGAAGAGCAGCCAGATTGACCCTCATGTACAAGATTACCAACAACGAGGTGGACATCCCCAGTGATCACTACCTGACACCAGTAACCCGTCCCTCTCGTCGCAACAATTCAAAGAGTTTTCTACAACACCAAAAACGTCTAAGCAGTCACAACAAATCTTTCTTTCCAAGAACTATTATAGATTGGAACTCCTTACAGGAAGACATTGTAAAAGCACCGTCTGTACAAGCCTTCAAAAATCATCTATATCAAATAAATCAGCAATAACCCCCGCACAAGCTTGGCTTTAATACTCCTTGGAGTCCAGCCAATATATGAACTGAAGCTGAAGTGCTAATTAAAAGCTGTTTTTGTTTTTTGGCAGTATATTAATAATCTTATTCATAGAATTATTAATTATATTGATTAGGCTAATGGAACTCGATTGTTAGTTTCCTATTGACCGCCCGCATCACCTTTTCGATTTGACCAAAACTTTCATTATTTTTATAAAAAAGTCAATTATCTGAAAATTGAGATGGAAATAATCAAAATTGAAACTCTCAAAATGTCTGACATCCCCTGCTGATCATAATCAGCAGTTTTCTTAGTTGTAGGGGTAGAGGATGTGGTAAATAATGGAAATTTACGGATAACCTCATCATGTTTTTAGTGATTACAAAAATTGCAAATTTCTTTTCATTTTAATAATAAACAAATTCAAATCTTTTCTCAATTTGTTTCAAAATGTCTGTAATGATGATCTACTAAGCATTAATACCAGTTTTGAAATGGTCTTTCATCAACAATATATACTTTGGTACTGGTGGGGTACCTAAATTTAGAGAAAGCTGTTCATAAAATCATTGATTTTGTTGACATAATGGATAATGAAAAGAGACCAAATAATGAATAATGAAATAGCGACCTCGTCCTTTTTTTTCAAACATCCAATCGGAAACTAATAATCGAGTTCCATTGGCCTTACTAATAATTTTTAACTGAATTCTACCAATCAAATGATCACTGGTGGTATTAAAGCAATTGTAGGTTTGCAGACCTCGCTATAATACAGTAATACTAGCTCCTTCACTTCACACTTTCCAGAGTTTGGCACTACCAATCCTGAGGGATCTGCAGCCAACCACAAGTCAACTCATCACAAATTCTAAGGAGCAGTGTTTTTTTTTACTTGCACCCCTTCATGTATATTTTTTCGAGCACAAATTTATAGCACGTCAGCACACAAGCACAACTCCTTCGACAAGTTTTCAGCTTCTTCTGGAGTACCGTATATATTCAAGATTCAATAATTTGTCACCTATTACCGGTACATTATTGCACTTTTCAGGCATTGAGTTTTAAGGCGTGCGAGTGCGATTCGCACGCGCCGCACGCCTGAAAATGCGCCGAGGGTGCGATTTTCCATGACGCCTAAAAAAAAAAAAAAAAAAAAAAAAAGTTAAGTTTTCTTTTTTTGGATTTAGAATGTCCCTGGAACTTAAGAATGTCCCTGAAAAAATTTTTAGAAATAAAAAAAATAAAATTACAAAAAGATTTAAAAAAATTATTAATTCATGTTCAAAATAGGCAAATTTATAATTGATGTTCACATTGCAACCTATTTATGATGTAAAGAAGCATACAAAACAAATGCATTTGAAAATCATTCATAGATTATTATGTGAACATAAGTTAATACGAATTTGTCTATTTTAAACAAGAATTTATAATTTTTTAAATCTTTTGTAATTTTTTTGTATTTTTTATTAAATTAATTACAAATGACACTAGCAATTAGTCCAAGGTCCAGGGACATTCTAAATCCAGGGGAATATAAAAATGTAAAATAACAAAATTTAAAAAATTACGGTAGATTATGATATGAACACAATATACAACTTTGCCCTTTGTGCATACCAACTTGTAAAATAATTTTTTCTTGTTATTGTATTTTTCAATTAACCACGAATGATACAAGCAAAGTTATCACCAAAGCAAATTTACAGCTAAAAGACATCTTTGCAGAATGCACCGTTCATTACCCCAGAGCTTAACCGTGGCCAATTAAAAAAAGTACATGTAGTCACAATATTGCTAAGTTTTAACTGAAAATGAAATCATAGTCATACACCAGTTTTGAAAAAAGCACACCTTGATTTATTTAGGTGTGCGATTTGCAGCACACCTAAGAGCACACCTCGGGTTATCCAGGCGTGCGATTTACAGCACACCTGTCACTTTGCAAAACTCAATGCCTGACTTTTTAAACTAAAAAGTATTTAAAAGGCAGTTATTAAAGGCTTAATGTACGATTTCCTTCAAATTTTAAATTTGTCATTATATACGGTACTCAAAATGCTGAAATAATACTAGTAATAATTATCGGGAATGGTTTCTGTTAATTTTGAGCTGAAATAACGAGGTAAAGTGAAAGAAACACTGCTTGTTATTTTGGCCATTTAACACGCAGTTCTATGGGAGGATATATTAGTCATATTTCTTTGAATTATGACTTTATGTCGAACTTTGCTCTGTTTACCTACAAACACAAGAAACTTGGTTGATTCCATTTAGGTGCAAGTTGTGACATGTGTATAACATTACAAATATGCCAAAAAATCAGGTTTGAAAAAAATTAACCAAATTCATATTATAAGATCGTACATTATGACTTTAACTTGACTCTTACATGTAAAATCATTAAAAAGGGGGTCATTTGACATGACAGTGAAAACTAACATTTTGTGGAAAAGAAATACACATTTTTATGGAAATGACAATAGAAAATATATCATCAATTTTGTTAATGTGTAAACCATCACATGATGATGATTAATCACATTACGTTTGCTCGCGATGTCAAGCACACATGCATAGGTCAGGACCTTGACCTTGTTGTGTAGTGTAGCAGTATAATGAGAGACAGAGATAATAAGACTAGTTCGCATCTAAAATTCTGACAACTAGACAGAAAATGCAGCACTACTGCCCAGGTCGGCAACCAATCACAGTGCGCCTTTGTCCTGACGTCAGACACGATTTTGTCTTTTTATTCCTGCCTTTCATTATAGGGAGTGCTCTTAATTTGTAAAAGGAATTCTGGAAAAAAATAATATTAGCATTTTAAACTAAAAATATATATTAATATTTCAATATTTGACTCAATAGTGTTGACTGTTGTTGAGTTGAGATAAGCTTTTCTGTCTGCTGACCGTAATTGATGATCATCTCAAGGCAAAGCACATAGGTGAAGGTGAGTGTGACTATTTACAAAATAACAGAAAGTTACTGACACTCACTGTAGATTTAGCTTTACACACATGCACAGGATATACTTACACACCTCTTCAATCAATCAAGTTCAACATATGCATGTGTTTGATATAAAATTGGATCGGTTGAGCCCATATTTATTGGTCGAGCTATGAGTTTTAAAATATTGGACGAGACGTAGTAAAATTGGATCGGTTGAGCCCATATTTATTGGTCGAGCTATGAGTTTTAAAATATTGGACGAGACGTAGTCGAGTCCAATGTTTTACAACTCTTAGCGAGACCAATAAATATTGGGCGTAAAGCATCCAATTTTATCATTATTATGTTTTGGATCCAATATTATCACAACTTGGATCCATCAAAACATAATAATGTATACACTTGGAGCTTGCGGGTCACAGGTCAAGAGGTTGAAGGTCAGGTGTTGAATGACGTGTAAAATTTGTAGAAATTTCCCTAAATTTCCAACTCAATTTTAATAATTAGAAGCAATGTAATCATCTAATATTAAATAGAAAGTAACTTGTTTAAGTTTAAAATTCAGACCTTGTCAACTTTTGACGGTTTACTGACTATTAAGGTACAAAAGCTGTAATAAAATGTATAAAACTATTTCTAGAAACTCTCACAATAGCCGGCGATAAAATGGCGACTTCCATGAGTGATGAAATTCAGAGCGTTTCTTTGTACAATATTCGACCTACCATATTTCACGGTTACGTTTTCCCATTCCTGTTCTTATACAGTTTTTGGTTGTATTTCTGGCTAGTAGTTTATGGATTCAATGAGTATTTTGAGGCTGGATTGATAGCCTTAGCGTTCATCGGATGTCTTCAGATTTTGGTTTGTTTGTTTTGCCATTGGTCTGTGCACATTCGCTGTTCGTTGACTTGCAGCAAGGTAAATATGTGCATGATCTAACAAGTGCAAGTATAATCTTTTCCTAGGTGCAGATATATTTTTTTTGACGAGAGCATATTTTAACATGGCGTACATCATGTATCTTATAATGATAATAATCTACACTCGTCAACAGGGGGTCCTGGGGTTTTTCTAGTCCGAATAATCAGACCCAGAACAAAATATTAATTTCTGACATAATCGTGTACTGGGTCTGAACTGTTTCCATATGAAATCTTGATGGCAAATTAGACAATAGAAGCACATGGTTCTACGTGACAGCTTTTTAATCCCTATTCATGTTACGTGAATCACGCTATTGTGGACCATCCTTCTGATACTTGAGTGTTTGGACAAGCAGAACGGTCTTTTGTCTACCTCTCTGTTTGTAAACAAACCAGGAGGTCGAAATCGTCCTCCTCGCCGAATATGAAAGTCAGCGTAATAGTACGGCACTAGGGTTTTTCATTGATTGTACAGCAAACAGACATCAAGATAAAGATATTCACTACATTGAAATGCAGTGAGTTGCTAGTTGCATTTAGTACAGGGATCTATATGACAGGGTTGTTTGATTTCTATCACACCAATTTAAATAAATCATCTTGATGTTTTTTTTAAAAACAATTCACTGATTTTTAAAATCAACTTTTAAATTAAAACCATTTTTGACAAATGTAAAGTAAGTTAATTTCTTTCTTAAATTGACTGTTTTACTTCATTCCTAATGTTTCTCCAACTTTTGGATACAAATAAAACACCTCTATGATGTCATTTTAACTATTTTTGCTAAAAATTCATCTTGAAATCAAGCGTTCAGAATCCAAAGGTTTTTTCCCATGATTTAAATACCAAAATTTTTCAAATGTAAAAACATGTTTTGATTTTTTGTAAATACCTGGTAGGATTGTGCATGTGACTAGCATTCCACTGGTACTTGTTTAACTTTATCATGGGGTATAGCAGTTCTTGGAATCAAAAAAGTCAAAAAATTCAATTTAAATTTTAAAAAAATCTGATTTAAATAAATAGGGGGATGTGTATCATCTTATCTAGGCAAATAACATTGAAAATACATGTAACCCAAAGCACCATGCAATTGAATAGCACTTGCAAAACTCAACCACATCAGCTACTTTTTTACATTAATGTAATTATCTAGGTTTGTCGTAATATTTATTACACATCTTATACCGTACTTCTTACCCAGGGTGTGGTACTTTAAAACTTACATCAATTATTTATTATCTTTACACAATCAGTAAATATTCACTGGCTGGCATATCATTCAGCCAAATCTGCAAATTGCAATACGGTGATCATACAAACTTATTAGAAACTTTGGCTGGTTACCAGTAGTTGTAGTTCTTGTGACTCGTCCATGTACATGTAATCGGCAATTGGAGCCTTCAAAATGTGGCGCATATATCATGACATTGGGAATTGACACAAATTTTATGGTACAATCGCTCAATCAGTCATACCTAGAAAGGATAAAATTCAAATTGAGAAAAAATTCTAGGTACCGGTACCGTACCGTATGACTTGTTGTACTAAATTAAGTTGCAATGCTTTTGATTGGCTGCTGAGCGAGCCTGGTGCAATTAAGCCAATTTGTTGTGCAATTATTGCCAAGTGCAACTTTATGAAAGAACTTTGTGCCATATGCATTTAATTTGGATCCGACTTTCAGTTTGTAATGTTGTGCTCGACAAAGGTTAATACGTACAGCAAAATATTGTAGTTTGTTGCTTGCTCTTTGTATCGACCATCAACACAATGCCAATGGTTTGACGCGTAATTGATCGGGCCAATCAGATCATCGGTCTGTTGTTATAAATTGTCAGATGATAGTTTCGGAGTTTAAGCTGTGCATGCTCTCAAAATGTAAACAAGTGCTGTTCGCCTCTGCCAGAGACCTTAGGATTTAGACTTTAACAGTAACATTGGTGGTGAATGGAACATGCTGACCATGTTTTGGCCATGTTTAGCAAAAGAGTAAATTAATTAATGCTAAGCTGCCATAACCGACTTTCTTTAAGGATACTATAGACAAATATACAAACTTTTTATCCTCAACAATAGGATTATATATAATTAGTTCAAAAGTTCTGCCACTACACCCATCGTATGTGTGAGTTATGGCTTTTTTAAAGATAATTATAAACAACACAAAGTGACAAAGAACTAAAGCCAGAAAAATATCTAAGAACCCATAATATCAATACAACTAGAATGTGGTAAGATGTAGACAAAAGTGATGACAATCTGACTATACCTACATGTATAGTAGGGATGACCAATGAACCACCAACTTGATTAGAACACTCCCATAGACATGCAGGGAGCTCAGCTGTGCACAGCTTGCACAGATATGATATTTCTAAATTGAGCTCATTCTTTTATTTTTCAATATTTTCTGTAAAAATTAGGTAAGTTAAGGAGGCTGTGTACTCTCAGACATGCATGTAGTAAAAGTGCAATAACTTTGTAATTATTCGCGCAAGACATATAAAAGTATACATTTTTATATGAAGGCAAGACATCAATAAATCTTAATATAAATACAGATTTGGGGTAAAAACAACAATTATGAAGAAAATCACAAAAAGTGAGTTTTTGGCAATATTTGTTAGGTACATCATAACAAAAAACACTCTTTCCAAAATATTTTATTTTGTTTTTAGCTCAATCTTGAGGCTCTATTCCAAAAACATTTTTTTTTATATTTTTTTGATATTGGCCTTATTTTTTGAGATATTGATCATATTTATAAGGCATCAAATTGAACTTTTTAAAATTCACAAACGCCTATTTTCACAAAATGATGCCTAAAATCGGAAATAGACCAAAATATAAAAAAATGAGAAAACCGTTTCTTGAGTTGATCATGCTTTTTACGATGATCATATTTGCTTACGTATAGATGCTGTATTTATTGAGTTATCGTGTACCTAAATCGTCATTTTACTGAAAAAATGAACATTGAAATAATGGCCGTTGAAGTTTAAAGTGGTCACATTTTGCACTTTCATCGAATCTCGCAGGAGAATGCGGCAGTTTTTATTTTTCTACCTTACATTACATAAACATCGGGTAAATCCACGGCCCCTTGAGAAGTTTGAGCGAAATCCATTCATAACTTGATATTTAAATCGGGGAAAAACTTGAAAAACCCACATTTTATCAGCTAAAACGGAGCCATTTGACCACTAGGTTTTTGTGCTTCCGTGGTGTTTCCATAAGATGCGCCGCGCATGCAGATAAGCGTCGGCGTATGCGTAGCGATTTGTGCGTTAACAAATTGCGCGATACGCAACGCGACAAGCGATGCGTTATTTACGCACGTGTACCCTGCTGGTACAACAAAGATTTTCTTTCCTTTTCAATTTCAAACACGAGTGGAATAGTGAAATAAAATCCTTAAAATATTGCAGTTGGAGTTTACAAATCTGGATTTTCATTCCTTGTATTTATAAAAACATAACAAAGTACAAACATATCAAAAAAACTCAATTTTGCGAAAGAAACAATGTCTAGAGTACACAGCTGCCTTAATGCCAATTATATTTGTAACTATCTTGCAAATTACAGCAACATAACTTATTTTGTTAAAATTGGTCCATCGCCACACAGTGCGCTTAATTGCCAGTGGCTGAGTTTAGCACTGCTCAAGAATGGCACAAAATATTCAGATCAATAAGATCAGGTGAAAACCTTGGCCTACTGAGCTGTAATTTGGCAGAGTTGCCAGTAATACCTCTATCATACATGTACCCTCTGTAAAAAGGTTAAAAAATTGAACAAGTGGATCTCGAGTTACAAATTAAATCACCAGCTTCCCATTGGAATTTCCATACTCCTTTCGAATCATGTTTTAAAGAAGACACCTTTCTGAATATAAATGTGAAGTTTCGTGCTCATTTGATGTATTTTTCACCTGATCTCAACCCTAAACGTTTTCTTATATTTAGGCCTATACCATCTACAACTTACTGCTGGCTATACCTTGTTTAGGACTGTCAAAAGAAGTACCTGAATGTGCAACCATAACTGTTTCAAAATAGCCCGTGAAAGTCATGCAGGTAACTCCGAGGTCATGCATTGAATTGGTTTGAATGAGGAATACTACGGGAGCACCTTTTGTTAGAAGTCACACATGAGTGAAGTGGATACCTCTATTGTTGTGAATGAGTCAATGAGCTTCAATGGCACTTCAGATTTTGTTTGCATACTAATTGGTCATATTAAACCCAATAACATTGAAATTTTTGGTTGTGAAAACAAAGTTCACCTGGACTGAATGGGAAACTTTGAAAATTCATAATTCGAAACATTTTTGACCGATTTTCGACCATTTAACCACCAAAATACTTCTGTTGATGAGTTCTATCCAGAAAACAATCTTTTGTAGCAATAGGGGCAACATGAAATTTTGATGGTTATCCCTATATACACATTTCAATTTCATGAAGTAATATTTCACACACACTCACATTAATTGCGTGCACATCTGACCTAGACCTTAATTCCACTGAAGTTGTTGATTGTACAACTGTAACCAGCTGAAGCTGCCGACTTGAAGTATTCCAGATCCAGATTTCGTACAGACTCTCTGCTGGAGAACTTTATATATTACGTTGTTTGTATGGAGATGGTTTATAGGCCTATACCAACTACATACATTCGATGTATGTAGGCTGGCACTAGCAAATGTAGTCAAGATGCGTGTATGATGAATACAACCTTCATGCAGATTTTGCACTGGCTCAAAATAATATTTGCTGACTTTACTTTTGTTTCCACTTACATGTAATAATAGGCAAGTGAGCCCCGGAAGGCAAGATGGGTGAAAGTTGTGCCAACAGCAAACAATGGAGACCCAGAAATTGTCAGACTTCATCATGAAAAGGTAAGTTGAATGGTCCTCCAAACTTTTGTTTCCAATATAAACAAGAAGAAATTAATTTATAATTGCAGTACAATTAAAATGACTTCCAACCAAAACAAAATTTCTTGAAGTGTAGTGAATGCAGCACTTTTTGGCTACAGATTAAGTTTACTGAATAAATGGGCGCGAAGCGCGCGTAAAATTTTGCCATTTTGAAGCTCAACTGATGAAATATGGTGCAAAAGTGAGATAAATTGGTGCGTATAAGGTTAATTTGGTCAGAAACCCATATGTAGGTCTCAACATTGGGGGATGATTGTATGGACCATCCCCCCTGGCAAAATATTGGGGGGGGGGGATTTATCCCCCCACCCCCCGGGATCTACGCCTATGCACACTGGAACTAGTCTTTTGAGATGTCAAAATTTCCACAATTTTATTTATTTTCAGCCCATCTTCAGGTGTTTTTGTACAATTTTAGCGCTTTTACAGCTTTTTTGACAATTTCCAGACTTTTTCATGAATGTGCATTCTTATGCCTGTTGAAAAAATTACGTTTGTCTCAGGTCACCCATGTGTATTCATAAAATTGTACAAAAAAACACCAATTTTTTCCTCCCTTTCTTTCTTTTTGTATTTTAATGTTTTTTTAAAGAAATTTTCCAGCAAAATCATTTAAAGTCAGCAAATACATTGTAACTAAAAGAGTCGTTCACAAAAAACCACACATTCTGCATTGCATTTAAAATCTTCTATGACCGTGAGACTAGATACAAACCTTTTCATTACCTTATTTCTCACAACATAAGATCAATGATGAAACTGGCAAAGAGGAGCTGTGGTTCAACTTTCAAAAAAAAACAAAGTATATGTATGATGCGGAGGAGAAGAAGAGGTTTGAGGCGGTTGCCTTCCCAGTGGACCTGCCCTTGAAGGATTACCAAAACTGGAAAGGTTTCCAAGAAGATGAAGATGTGACAAAAGCAAAACGGAGATGTGGTGACAATGAGTAAGTATTTTATGGAAAAATTTTATATGCACATACTGAAATTTCAACCCAATTTTAGACTTGAATCTAGCCAAAAACGGTATATCATATGACTCGGGTCTCACAAAAGCTCTTCTCATAAACGAGTACTGACCAATATAATTGGGCACTTTGTTTACTTTTGCTCATATTTTGTTTTATTGTCTCCAACAGGTTGAACATGGAACCACCAGAGTTTCAAGAGCTATTCAAAGAGAGAGCCACTGCACCATTCTTTGTCTTTCAAGTCTTCTGTGTAGGATTGTGGTGTCTAGATGAATACTGGTATTATAGGTAAGTAACATATTTATCAGGAAACTGTCAGATATGTCCCCTTTTAATTTTGACCTGAACAACTGAGGTAAGGCAAAAAAAATCGGAATTTACTACCAGCGTGTTACTCCGTCGGTTGTGCTATGGTACGATCCTTTGATGTGTGAGTATTTACGTCCCGCGTTAGTTTGACTAATATTTCCATCGTAATTATAAACTGTCTCATTCAGACGGTTTATTCAAAATCTTGGATTTTGACACACCTACAGCATCTAAAGTCTTGATTTTTGCAGGGTATCTTAGTTTACTGAAGTATATTACAATCGTGTAAAAAACAGAATTTTAGAAAATATTGAAGGTGTCCTCAGCAAATGTTACAATATGGCTTTAAGCTTTCTGAAAAAAAAGTGAACTTCTTGTAAAGTACGATAGATATGTGAGCTAAGTTTGCAACATTTGTATATCATATTGCAGTGTTTTCACCTTGATCATGCTAGTGACATTTGAAGCCACCTTAGTCCAACAGCAGCTGAGAAATCTGGCTGAGATAAGAAAGATGGGTATCAAGCCATACTTTATTCAGGTATGTATGATTTGTAAATCTGGCTGAGATAAGAAAGATGGGTATCAAGCCATACTTTATTCAGGTATGTATGATTTGTAAATCTGGCTGAGATAAGAAAGATGGGTATCAAGCCATACTTTATTCAGGTATGTATGATTTGTAAATCTGGCTGAGATAAGAAAGATGGGTATCAAGCCATACTTTATTCAGGTATGTATGATTTGTAAATCTGGCTGAGATAAGAAAGATGGGTATCAAGCCATACTTTATTCAGGTATGTATGATTTGTAAATCTGGCTGAGATAAGAAAGATGGGTATCAAGCCATACTTTATTCAGGTATGTATGATTTGTAAATCTGGCTGAGATAAGAAAGATGGGTATCAAGCCATACTTTATTCAGGTATGTATGATTTGTAAATCTGGCTGAGATAAGAAAGATGGGTATCAAGCCATACTTTATTCAGGTATGTATGATTTGTAAATCTGGCTGAGATAAGAAAGATGGGTATCAAGCCATACTTTATTCAGGTATGTATGATTTGTAAATCTGGCTGAGATAAATAAGATGGGTATCAAGCCATACTTTATTCAGGTATGTATGATTTGTAATATGGGAGTGAAATTGTACAAAATAATGCATACATACTGAGATTTTGATGCGTCTCATGCATGCACCCCGAAGGGGGAGGTGCATTAGACACATCAACATCTTAGTACAAGTGCATTATTTTGTACAATTTCTCGAGTAATACATAATACACATTTATTAACCTAATTTCATACACAAGAAAAATGTTAATGTTTTTATAACGAAATTATCGCTAAAATATATAATATCTGTATGTCTACAAACGGAAATTACAAATTGGATGATGTCTTTGTCAAACGACCTGTAAGATTGGTTATGCACACAGGCATTATGTAGTCCTAGGTCTTCATGGCATACAAATCTCTTTTTTTAGTTAGAGGATGAGGCGGTGGATCCTGAAGTACCTGTTAAAATGATTTACATGTATGCAAGCAAGTAAAATCCTGTAAGATTTAATCACAGATGTTTGTAAAGCAGATCTTTATAAACAATTCTATGATCGTTTTACAACCATTTGTGGTGTGATATGATCCAACCAGGCTGAAGGGAGCAATTATGAAATTAAGATACAGGCAATTGTATGGAGTATAAAACAATGTACAAAAGAAAGTTGATAATTCTAAAACTTCATTGCAAACAACATGCTAGGGATGTAAGAATTTTAGCAATTTTATGTTAGGACTTCAGGTAAGTGATTTTAACTCAATTTCCAATATTGCTTCATTTAGCATGGTTGAATCAGATTGTGGTACAATCATGTTCACATTACAAATTGTTTAATCTTTGTTCAACAAAGTGATTATAAGATGGCTTTTCATGCTGGAACAGTAAATAACGTATAAACATAGAAAATTCTCAAAATATAATTCAAGACAGAGATAAAGAGAATTTATCGCATCTGACGTTATCTGCCAATCAAATTCTAGCATGGTTTGTTAGCTCAATTGCCAGCAATTGTAGCTATAGGCATTATCCGGATTTCTCTATGTTTTTTTCTTTCTCTTGCTACATCGTTTGAGTAATGGAGCTGGTAATTTGAGGTGGCGATCTTTGCAAGTTTGTTCATGAAAGTTACTTATTTTGCTGGGAAAAATGGACAGGAAGTGTGCTTTTTCGAGCAATTTGTCACGAAAAAAATTGTGCAGTTTCACAAGAATAATCTCATTCCTAGATTTCTTACATGCTACACCAGGTTTAACCTTGGTGTTTTAAGCAATATAAGTCATCTGTTACATGTTTACATTTTAGCTTTGCCAATGATGTTACTGTGTTTTATGGAGGTTTAGATTTGGAGCATGTGTATTTTTGCAGAGACCTCTCAGATATTTGTGAGGATAGTTTTACATAGTAATTATTTTTTATGTGAGATTGTAAAATTCTAAAGCTCTAAAACCTATTGTCAACAGTAGAGTGTTTGTTCAAGTGCTTGACAAGGACAAAGTAATCAGGGTTGCCAAGCTCATGGTTTGGTAGCCCAAATGGGTAACTTTTGAAGATTTTCCCTGAGACTTCCAACAATTTCCTGTCCCACAGAAACAGATGGTTAAGAAAAAAATTGGGTGGCTTTTCAGCAATGCAGGTGCAATTTGGATGTCTTGAAGCCTACATTTATTTAACTAATTAACAGTCACAGATAAATTTGGGGTAAACTTAGTAATTGGAATCCTTGAGAGCGTTCACATGGTAGATTTCCCCCCCAAGTTTTTGTCCGAGAACCGCTTTGCTCAAGCAAAAATTCCTCTGTGTGGACATGCCTAAAGACAATATTTATTACTGCTAATATTCCTGTCAGTTTATACCTGAAGATATTTGGTGCCCATTCATTTATTTATTATTCATTAACAATTTATATGCAGAATAACCTCAGCACCTTGCCTCCCTCCTGAGCAGTGGCATTGGGAGCTAGGGGAAAGTTGCATCCCCAACACAGAAATTTCCAGTGATGAAAATGGGGATGGGGATCGGAGTATGTCATTAAAATGACTGAAAAAGGTCAAAAATTGACAAATGGGGACAGAGTTTGGCTTTACTCCTGCACACTAAAATGCTGGCTATGCTGTTGTTCCTAAGGCCACCTTTGTTTCAGATGGACATTTTATTGTGAAAGGACCTATATGTCATTGCACAAGAAATACAATAAAAAATTTCCACCTAGCCCCTGAATTAAAAGTATGTAATTATTTTTGTAATCACTCAAAAGCATTTTGTGAGAATTTTACATCCGAACTAAGTGCTATTCAATTTTTATGGGCGTTTTTATTTTACATGTTAAGTCTATGAGGGTGATGATTAGAAATGGACAGCAATATTTTGGGCCATTTTAGTCACTAAAATGACCATAAAAAAGAATAGCACTTAGTTCGGCTGTAAAATTCACACACAATGCTACCTTAGTGAGTACAAACATAATTAAGGGGGTACTACACCCCTGGCTAATTATTTGGCCTATTTTTGCATTTTTCTCAAAAATTATCGCGCATTGGTGACAAGTAAGTAGGGGCAAGGACTACAACTACTGCACTGAAAATTCAGCAACTCAAGGCAAGTAGTTATTGATTTATTGATCTAATATTGGTTTTCCCTCATTTTTGACTGTAACGCCACAACTGTTGTCTGTGCTGAAATAAAATTTCCAGTGCAGTACTTGTAGTCCTTGCCCCTATATTGTACATATCTTACTTGTCACCAATGCGCTATAATATTTGAGAAAAATACAAAAATAGGCACAAAATTGGACAGGGGTGTAGTACCCCCTTAAATACATCTCATTTGGGGGCTATAAAAAAAAAAAAAATTCCTATACCTTAAAGCTTTAATATACAATCTTATAATATGAAATTGGTAAATTTTTTTCAAACCTGATTTTTTTTGCATATCTGTAATGTTTACACATGTCCCAACTTGCACCTAAATGGAATCGGCCAAATTTGTTGTCTTTGTAGTCAACAGAGCAAAGTTGGACATATTATCATCGAATTTTAAAAATTATGATAATATGTCCTCCCATAGAACTGCATATTAAATGGTCAAAATAACTAGTGGGGTTTCTTTCACTTTACCTCGTTATTTCAACTTAAAACGGACAACAACCCTTCTCGGCAGTTATTACTAATATTATTTCAACATTAAGAATAACAAAATTAAAATTTGACGGAAATCGTACATTAAGGCTTTAATGGTTATGGACATGTACATTTATGCCACGTAAAATTAAAATTTTGTTTCACATCCCCACCATGAGAAGTGGATCTAATGTAACACCACTTACTTGAATTCATTTGTATGATCAAGCATGTCATATTGTTGAACTTGGTAAGAATGTGAGATGCACCAAATACTATATTATTTAGTTTTATTGTTAATGTTGAGAGTTATCTCGTTTTTATAAAACCAACTAGCAATATTCTTGACATAAATAAATAAAGAAATGTTATAAACACAATTAAATACCAGTATATTAAAAAAACCCAATTTGATATATTCAACGGATATCTGAACATTATATTTACGTTAAATTTCAAATAACAATTGAGCTACAGCACCCTTGGTGCTCTTGTTTACAAGTGTCGTGATGATGACTTGCTGAACGCGGATTTATAACCGGGCGCCTTATTGTTAATTTTGCACCTTTCGACATGCAAACCATCTCAAAAGTTAGGTCTTTATGGTAGGAAACTTTCTTTGGCGAAGGCACCATGTCAACAATGCCTAGAAAAGCTGTTTTTGCCTTGTAAAAGTACGTAATTTTTCGCCATTTGCTGCTATTCCTTTTCTCCGATCAGCACCAGATAGATCGGTCTTCCTTTTACGTACTGATTAACCTGTGTAAACCAATCAAGGATCGTAATTGTCAGTGACATCAGACACGATAAATTCTTTTTATCTCTGTCTTTAATTATAACAATCAACAAAACCACATGTTTGACTGATTAATATCTCACTGTCAATAGTGTTGTATAAAATTCTTTTGATCGGGCTGACGTCACACAAGGGAAATAAACTTGCAAAACCAGTATGTGCATGTGTAGATCCCCTTTGTTGATGAGCTGGTTGCTATGCACACGCTTGTGTTGTGCAAATGGGACAATGTTGCCGGATATCTGACTGAGGTACACTTATGCTTTTCCCTTCATTGATTTCTTTTTTGTCCCAATAAACAGGTGTATCGGAACCGTAAATGGCGTCCAATCTTTAGTAATGAGTTAGTGCCGGGAGATATATGCTCTGTTGTGCGCTCACAGAATGATAACCCAGTCCCTTGTGACATGTTGCTGTTGAGAGGACCATGTATCGTGGATGAGTCTATGCTGACTGGTGAATCTGTACCACAAATGAAGGTAGGTTGTTCTTATCAAATGGTGAATGTGCTATATTGGTTTGTCATGCATGGAGAGAAAAATAAAGTACCTCTGCATTTATGGGCATAAATCAGATATCAAACGATTATTTGCATCCTCAAGTGTGAGTGTTATCAGCACAACGTGTTGCTTGCATAATGCGAACAAGCACACACATAATTTTCCCGAGGTATATTAGTTTATCCTCCACAAGCGACTTTATGGCGGAATCAGGTCTCTTTGGGTCTAATCTCTTTGGTTCTTACCCAAAGAAGTTAAATTTAAAAACAATGCATTAATTTATAATGCGCTATGCACAGGCACAACGCCTAGACCTTGATCCACAAGCCTCAGCACACTTTACACTTTGTCGCTGACCAATACGGCCCTATATCATTCCTGCTTAGAAGCGCACACCTTGGATTTACCCAAAGAAGTTGAATTAAAAGAGTTTGAATTCCCAATAGCGCCATGCATAATGCTATGAGAAATTCACCATTTTGAATTTACCCAAAGAAGTTGAGTGAGCTCACAGAGGACTACAGAGCGCGTACCACCAGTCAAAGTCTCCGCCTCATCCGATAATGAGGGCCGATTGTTCCATGAAATGCGACAGGCAAGACTGCTACACAATTACCGCGTATTTTCATGGTCGATCGCGAAAGCACGCAACGCTCTATCGCGTATACGCGAAGGCACGCAGCGCTGGCGTGATTGTTTGACACGACATGATCGAACAATCGGCCCTCATGAATATGCGAGAACTGGTAGCAAACCGTAGCATACAATACACGGGAACTTTGACTGGTGGTACTTTCTCTGTTTATCTCTTTCCTCTATGAGTGAGCTAGAACTCTGTGCATAATGCTATGAGAAATTTGCCATTTTTGATTGTTGTGCGGAGACTAATAGAGTGTGCCTCCGGCATTTCTCAGCGTAGGTTCAGAAGTTGTTGTTGTCTTCAAGTTAAGAGCATTATAGAGGTCTGTGCTGTTGTAGTGCATATTCAGTTGGTTGGCTGTTAAATTACATGTAGGGAGCATATTGGAGCATGTGCTCCTATTATGAATAAACTAAAGCAAGTAAAAATGTTCAATTTTTTCTATTTCTATACTAGGAACCTGTGGAGCAGTTAGATCCAGATCGCTTTTTAGATCTACAGGCAGATGGAAAGCTGCATGTCATATTTGGAGGCACAAAAGTGGTGCAACATACTCCACCTAGTAAAACAGCTCCTGGACTCAAGGGTAGGTCATGTCTCTGAATACAAAATCACATTCCTGGACAATGTAATCAGATTCATTAAACTTCATTTTAGATCAATTAGTTATGGTATAAAGGTGATAAATGCACCATCTCTGCTATTATCTGGCAACAAGAGTTCCTTTGAGATAGAGAGGAACACACTTTTTTTTTTAGATCAATTAGTTCAAATGTGTTAAGATAAACAAAAGAATTTTTCCAATGAAGCAAACTATCTTGAATCTACTATAATATAGGCTAAGGCTATGATTTTTGGGTAATTTTATGCCCGGGTACCAGGGATGTACTTTAACACCCGCCCAAATGCCAGGGGTATGCAAATAACAAAAAGTGCCTTCTCCATAGGACTAATCTCCCATAGTTAGACCAGTAGACCAGGTCTAAAGTTAGACCTGGTATAATCTCAATCAATCAATCAATCTTTTATTTTCATCAATCTCATACAAACATTATAGCATTATTATATACAATTATTGTGTTCTCTAGTTTATCCACATTTATCAGACAGGCATGATTGTATTTGATGTCCATCTTTAATGGTAATGAAATCTGACAAACAGAAGGATATCCAATTGTTTTAGACCTTGTATAAATTTTACAGAAAATATGATTTACATACAGTTGGTAATTTGCTTACATGTTGAATAGGTATATCTTCCTCTACACACACATTGCATAAGTTATGAAACTTGGCTCGCCCAGTATGAGGCCAAGAAAAAAATTATTTGTTTGCCTTTCCCGACCGACCGAAAAATCACTAAAATCTTGGGTCGCGTTTTTATTTGTTTATTTTTTCCTTTTATAACCTCAAAAAATTTGTAAGTTTTTGCCAAAAAAATTCATTAAAAAATAATTTATACTTTTCGAAGATAATTTTGAGCATTTTGAAACTCATACTTGGCAAATGATACCTCATGTTTATGTTTCTATGATTGTTCTCATGAAAGTCCCACATTTGTTTCAAAAACAAAACAGAAACAAACATCTGCTGTTTACATCATATAAAAATAAATCTAAAAAAAATTAAATCAACCTCCCGACCCTCCTGATTTTTTTCATGAAAGGGCAAACAAACAATTTATTTCTCTTGGCCTGATCATGATAGCAGGTGAGACCTTTGGATAATTTGAGATCCGTCTTGTTTCTGATCATGGTTTCTCTCTCTTTTCATTACAGCCCATGATAATGGATGCATTGCCTATGTACTGAGGACGGGATTCAATACATCTCAGGTTGGTATATTACTTAGTCAGGATGTGTTGAACTGAAAAATTTAGTGAAAAAAAGTCATGATTAATTTTGCTGGACTCGTTCAGAAAAACATATTTTGTTAAAAATGACACACTGTATTTTGTTTCACCATTTTATTTTGTAAAATACAGGAAAAAACATTGTTTCTAAAATTTGGCAGATTTTGTGCACCATGAATTTGAACCAGAGATCATTTCCAGCTCACCCCTTGTGCCAAAAATTTCCAGATTTGTCAAACTTTTGGTGGTATTTTAGGGTCATTTAGCATCTTCAAAAAAAATCATCAGTGACCGACTTGGGAAGTCTGTCTGCCTGTAGAAAAGGTTTTTTTTCTCGCTGCCTAAGACATACTTTTATTTCCTTACTTATTTAAAAAAAATCTTGACACCATGTTTCAGGGTCGTCTGCTGCGTACAATCTTGTATGGTGTGAAGCGAGTCACTGCCAACAACTTGGAGACGTTTCTGTTCATTCTCTTCCTGCTCATCTTTGCCATCGCTGCTGCTGGTTATGTTTGGGTTGAAGGTAAGAATGTCAAATTTATACTTAATCCAATTAACAGTGTCATAATTTCCTGATTCTGACATGTTTTCAATAAATAAATGATGAGAGCGTTCACACGGTTAGCACTTCATCGTGTAATGAATGGTTCTGGTCATATACACACCATGGTAATTATGAGTGTTGTCATTGAAGAAGTTGACCTTGAATTTAGTTCATTGAGTAAACATGTTTGTATACTTTGTAACAATGACATGGACACCCAAGAGGTTTTCGTAGGCAATTACAACACAATTGTCCCATGAACTGGGCCCAATAATGGAAATTTTCATCATTCATGAATGATGACACGATTGTAGTGTGCCAATAACATTTAGCGGACACACAAGTAAGGTATTAGAGTCAGTTAACATTCTCCCATCATCATGCCCTAACAATCATTTTCCAAAACCTTAATCCTAACCTCCCTCCCCACATCTGTTGAAACATATTCTGTACATGGTCTTAATCTTTTGCTTTATTGTCCTCTGTTACAGGTACCAAAGATCCAACTCGCAACAAGTATAAGTTATTTCTAGAATGCACATTGATTTTAACCTCTGTGGTACCGCCAGAGTTGCCTATAGAACTCTCACTGGCTGTCAATTCATCATTACTTGCCCTCAGTAAACTTGGTAAGTTGATAATTCTTGGATTAATAACACCAAGACCTTTTCAGATCACACTTGAAGACCTTTTGATCAAACAACGCAGTACATGATTGATGTTATTGGTTCTGGCATTTTTGTTTACTGCATGTAAACTCTTTGTGGCCTATAATTTCCTAACATTTCTAATCGGCTGTTGAAAAAAATATACATTTATTAGTTATCAAAGATGTTCTGATCGCATTAGACGATAGCCAATGAAAGATGTGCAACCGAAGTTGGAAAACTGTATGGTGATTATAAATTGATATCAAATTGAATTTCAACTCTTGTGTTCTTTTGTTGCAGGTGTTTACTGCACAGAGCCTTTCCGTATACCCTTTGCTGGTAAAGTAGATGTGTGCTGTTTTGATAAGACAGGGACCTTGACTAGTGATAACTTGGTTGTACAAGGAGTAGCTGGTCTCAAGTAAGTATTAATTGCATTAATGTACAAACTATTCTGTAGTGTACTACAGGGTGTCCTGCATGCAAAGATGTTATGTATTACTCCAGGCCTTGCCATTTGAGGCGAGCGATCGCTCTCGCTCGCCACCGCTTGCCCAAACTCAATTTCCAGTGAGTGATTTTCCACTCGCCATAGACACTGAATATCGCTCGCTGCGAATCACCATGATCACTCAATTTACATTCAAATTTCAGCACTTTCAATATATTCATTCCATATATTGTAATAAAATAGCCTTAATTCCTGAAAACGATAGAGAGGGTATTCAACAGTCGGTAAGTATATTGCTATGAATGATCTTTCAGACCTAGAGATTGATTCAACCACTACATTCTACTACTAGAGAGTGCTTTGACCACTCGCCTAGCATCATGCTAGCGAGCGATTGACCACTCGCCTTTAAAATCTAGACGGCAAGGCCTGTTACTCCAGTCAGTCTATCTAAACTAAAACCACTGATTGCTTGCTTGGCCATATGCACAGCTGGGTATAATTCCTGGCACACGTCTGTGTAAATCAAATGTCACTAACCCCCACCCCCTCTCACTGGTCACTTGTATGCCAAGAGGACTGTTAATTAGTCAGTGTCTCAAAGGGGGTTTGGGGTAAGCCATATCACAGCAGTATTCACACCTCTGTAATTAGGCAGATTTTTTTTTTCTGTTTAGATAGACTGACTGGACTATACTTGCAGGGCATCTGTGGAAATCAGTGCTTTGTCATTGAAAGGGCTACCCTGCCTTAAAGCCATAATGTGCGATTTGCTCCACAGCAACGCCCTCAATATTTTTGAGTTTCTGCTTTTTGCACCATTGTAATGGCTATTTGTGTACATATGAAAGACTAAGCCTGCAGTGCTTTAATTTAACATTCATAATAAAACCGGAGATATCCGGTTTTATTCTTAGCTCACCGATCGAGTGCTGGATAAACACATCGCGTGCGTGTGTATCATTGAATCAGTGACGTACCATATAAACTGTATACATGTCGCTATTCATCTTACGTTAAATAGGAATCTATTTTTTATGCAAATCACACATTATTGCTTTAAGAAAATTTAAATAAATAAAAATAAATGAATACTGTGAAAGTGGAAAAATTTTGCGGAACATAAATTTTTGTGTACCGCAGGTATCGTGAATATAAAAATGCATGAATACATTCTTTCAAAGAGTTTGTGTTCACAAATTTGTACATGGTTATTGTAATCAACTTTTATTTACAGAGGAAAGGATAAATTATGCTCCATAAGTGAAGCTCCAATTGAAACTCATCAAGTGTTAGCTAGTTGTCATTCTTTGGTGCAATTAGATGATAATTTATTTTGCACACAACTTTTATTTACAGAGGCAAGGATAAACTATGCTCTATAAGTGAAGCTCCAATTGAAACTCATCAAGTGTTAGCTAGTTGTCATTCTTTGTTGCAATTAGATGATAATTTATTTTGCACACAACTTTTATTTACAGAGGCAAAGATAAACTATGCTCTATAAGTGAAGCTCCAATTGAAACTCATCAAGTGTTAGCTAGTTGTCATTCTTTGGTACAATTAGATGATAGTTTGGTTGGGGATCCTCTGGAAAAAGCAACACTCACTGCTGTGGACTGGAAATTAACTAAAGGTAGGTTATACAAGAAATATAATGGAAGACAGAGATAAAAAGACTAGTTTGCGTGTGATGTCTTCTGTCAATCAAACTCAAGCACGGTTTGTTTACACGTGTCGTGATGATGTGAGTTGATGAACGCGGCGATAAAAGCGGGCGGCTTATTGTTAATTTTGCACCTTAAAACATACAAACCATCTCAAAAGTTAGGTCAGGTCTTTATAGTAGGAAACTTTCTTTCCCGAAGGCACCATGTCAACAATGCCTAGAAAAGTTGCTTTTTGCCTTATAAAAGTACATAATGTTTTGCCATTTTATGCTGTACTCCGATCAGCACCAGATAAATCATTCAAGGATCATAGGGAATTTGATTGACAGTGATGTCAGATGCAAACTAGTCTTTTTTTTATCTCTGTCTTCAATTATAGTTGGTCAAAGGTCTACTGACAAATTGTTATTGATCACAGTGGCTCAGGTCACCCAATAAACAACTTAATATTATTTGAGGATGAGTACTCCAGCGTCTTAGCTAGGATTTGGCAAGTGCCTGTCATTTTTACCAAAACTGCTTGTCCAAAATTTGACCCTGAAATCATAAACCAGACCTCTTTCCCATCTGGGGATTGAGTCAGTTCAAATAGCTTTGGCTGTAGCCTTGATTCATTAACTCTGATCTTGTTTTGAGTTCACAGAACTTATTCAATTGGCGCAAAGATTCTTGTAAAACATCAACCGGGCGAATCCATGTGGATTTGCCTAAATATTGAAAGCTTAGAAAAAAAGATGTACCAAGTTTGACTCCCGGTTTGACTATATATACTTCATATTTTAAGCAACTGAACCCCCAAAATGGTGAATTATGGTCTAATTTACTTCAATCATTAATAATTTGAACAATAATACTGATTTTTGAGGGCATTTTTATGGCACAAACAGCCATCGGTTGCATGCAGATCTTTCGTTCGCCAAACCGGCCATCTTGGGTGACTGAATCAGGCCGACAGAGGGCTTTTTTCAATTATTGTACAACGGGAGCGGGTGCGAATCAAGGACTCTCACAAAATTCTCTTGCGAGAATCCAAATGGATTCGCTCACACTGCCACAGATTTCTAGGCCTGTATTGATTGAAAATAGGGAGTAATGTCAATCATCTAGTATTTGTACAACTTTAAACCTTCACAGGTGATGTAGTGATACCCCAACGGATACGTAGCCAACCATTGAAGATTGCGCAGCGATTTCATTTCTCCAGCGCCCTCAAGAGAATGACGGTCATCGCATCCATGCAAGAACACAGCTCACCAGAGTGTACCTTCTTAGCCACTGTTAAGGGAGCTCCAGAAACTCTCAGGCCTATGGTGATTAATATAGTTGATAACATTTTATGTCAATCACAGACTTGGGACATGGATACTATGAATACCAATGCAAGACATTCAAGCAATATGAAGTAGATCTGGGTAATGTTATTCATAAACCTGATTGCACAAATACACAGTGGCATCACCAGGATTTTTTTTGTCTTGTGTCAGAAGTATCGCAAATTATCAATTGAACTCGTGTACTTTGCCTACTTTATTTAACACACACAATATACCACTCTTAATGTGGGTCTATTTTTCGGCATAGTGGTAAAAGCCTAATATTTCCCGCCGATTACGAGCTGATCAGAGTATATGGTGCTACAATTATTGTTCATATGATTACGGTGTATGAAGATTAATTAAGTTCAATGAATAATGTAGTCCAATCGGTTTTATCTGGCCATGACAGTACAAAGTATTGGCTAGTTAAGTGAAAACCAAGATACTGTGAAGTGAATCAAATGTTACTTTGCATTAAATATTTAAAGTGCTAAAATTGGAAAACAAAATATTACTTAATATGGGGGTGATAACATTGTAAAGATGGAATTTGAGTATTGCAGTACTGTACACAACCATGAGATATCCTATCAATGTTTGAGAGCATGTAAGCAAGGTGTGAAGATATTAAAAAAAACATAGTTTCGTTTGAAGGCCATTTAGTTGGATATTAAACAGCGATCCACATAGAGAGGGCCAAATGAGGGGGTTGGACTGATGTAGCTATAACATTGCAGAAAGTAGATGCCACGTTGTAGACGAAATGGCTAAATTTGTCCTAAGGGTCCATTTCGCATTCTTCTAGTTCTCCTTGTTGTAAATGACTTTCTTATAAAGAAATTCAGCTTTGTATACATCATCATGCAACTCCTAACTTATTACACTGTAAATTATTTTTACTGATGTTTCAGTTTTCTGAGGTACCTAGTGATTATGACGATGTTTATCTTGAGATGTCCAGACAAGGAGCTCGAGTCCTGGCCCTAGGATATAGAAGACTAGGCCCACTATCATCACAGAGGGTAAGTTGGCTTTCTCTCTCTGACACACACAAATACACACCCCATCTGTTTGCAACAGCAATTGCGGACCTTGTATATAAAAACAAAAACAGCAGATATTTTTGTGTGTGTACAGCTGCGTATGGTGTAGGATTACTAAATGTGGTCATTTTTAATGCACAAGAGAGGATGTATCTCGAAAGTGCTTTTGGCATGCAATTGCATAATACAAACAAGCAGACATTTTGAAGTTTACTGCGCACAGTGGCGAAATATTTTGGAGGTATGTTAATTTGCCCTGCATGAGCAACACACAAACATGGGGGAGTTGGCTCTCTTTGGGCTAGTCTCTTTGAAAAGGAAATGTTCGCAACTTTTTGCAACACTGACTGGCATCTCTCTGTTATAGTGCAAGTGGAGAAATAAACAAAATTGCTATCAGTTGTGTACACCGTCATGATGCCAATGCTTTACCTTACTGTTTTTTCTGTTGTGTTTTTTTTTTGCTGCACAGTTACGTGAGATAAGTCGTGAAGAAGTAGAATGTGACTTAAGCTTTGCTGGATTTGTCATCATATCATGTCCACTGAAGATTGACTCCAAATCTGTCATCAAAGAAATACAGTTTGCTTCACATCATGTGAGTAAAATGCAATACATTGTTGTCAGGGTGATGTTTTAATTGTTTACAATACTTTGTAGATTTTGTTTTCTTACAATTACAATTTTATTTTTTTACTTCAAGTGGTATCAAGCCTGAGCAGCTTCTATGTGCAGTACCTATAATACATGTGCTATGCATACCCTATGTATAAACAGGTGCTGACATAACTGGATTTGAATTTCACCATATTGCAGAAAATTGATGCTGCTATGAGAGACGTTATGTGAAATTTTTGTAATACTGGGAGAAACTTACTGTAAAACATTTCGGAAAATTTCGAAAGCCTTAATGTTGTAACACGGCCGATGCATACATTGTTGAGTGATATCAATGTTCGCTAGCAATATCATATGCATATCGGCGTGACGTATGTAGGGCTGGATCGCAATTAATGCTTTCAGGACTTTCCAAAATGGTCCATTGAATTCCTGTTGTCTCTCCAAAACTTTAATTTTTAAAATTGTCATGATAGCAAATGTAAGGCTGATTTTTCTTATGTTCAATTCTACTGTTACACTTACCTGGACTATGCTTCTAACTGATAAGTCTAATCTAAACTCACACATTTGACCAGCATGTAATCTTTAAATTGCCGCAGCTGAAGCAGACGATGCACAAACCTAATCCAGAATGGCAGGTCCACCATTTTGTCATGAATATTCATTGCAAAAAAATTGATGCTGCCGCCAACATTACCTCTTGGTAAACTATGATGTATCTGACAAGTGTCTAAACATCCACATAAAAGAAAATATCTCTGTGCTGTGAGTGTAATAGATGAGTTTCTTTTAAGTACACCATTCTAATTATTGTAGAATATCTTGCTGCTTTTCCTTTGAGAAATGTTCCAAACCATTTTGCGTTGTTTATTTGTTTGTTATAGACTGTGATGATCACAGGGGACAACCCTTTAACAGCTTGCCATGTCGCCAAAGAACTCAAATTTAACAAGAAAGATACCACACTTATTCTTACTCATCCAAATGATAAAGGTATGGTTAAAAACATCTTGTTCAGGAGTGGGGGTGTGTGTGTTAGGGATGGGCACATGACTAATTTGCAGCAAATGGAGATGCACACATGAAACCTTACAATCCACCTGGGGACAAAAGTGGGAACTGTCCTTAGTCTGGAAGTAGATGCAATGGGCTGTAAATAACCACAAAACTGCATATAAAAGTGTATCCCTGTGGATAAAACTCCAAAAATACCACTTGCAATTGTAAGAGTAGTTGGAAATTTCTCACATCCAAGAACTTTTCTTTATTTAAATATTACCATTAGATATCACTGTTTTTCCATATTAATAGAGCATCAAAGTAGGATAGCAAACGTCAAAGGTTTAAATCCTGCCTGACCTTTATATAAAATAAATGTGTCAACTAGAGATATGGTTAATAATTGATGTCACTATAGAACAAAATGAAGGCAAAGATAGAACCATACAAATGGTAGATAGAAATTTAACTTAAAAGAAGTACAACACAAACTAAGTCTTTACTGAATGCATTTTATGATATATTGTTTCATTATATTTTAGATAGTGAATGGCATTGGCAGTCAATTGATGATAGTGTTATATTACCCATGATCCCCTCTGGTGGTAAGAAGGAACTCATAAAGTCATATGATCTCTGTATGACAGGAGAGGTATGTATTACTATACCATTTTTCATCCTGATGTGGCAGTGGCAGCCACATCAGGGTGAAAATGTCATAGGAAGCACCATGTGTGTAATTTGGGCCTATAGCACTATTGGTGCCTGGTTAGGTACCAATAACTCTTTTTATATCACTCATACATAAATTCTAGACAGTTCATTGGTTGATAGCCATTTATCATTTTTACCATCAGCCTCTCTGTGTGATAGTTTTTACCATCATAGTGCTGCGCCAGAGTGCGCCTGGCGCCAAGTCCGGCGCTGACTCTTAGACTTCGCCGATTTAGTTATGGGGTGGTCACCAAAATGTTAAGTATGTCACGGCAAAACATGGTGTTATGTTGATGAAAAAATATATTCCCTATCTTAAATAGTATTTTAGTAATAGGATTTATGTATGAGTGATATAAAACAAATATTAACTGTCTTAAATTTGTGTAATGGTCGAAATATAATCACTCGGTGAAAGATGTATTGTTCCATTCCACTCGCCGTTCCGGCTCGTGGAATGGACAATCCATCTTTCACCTCGTGATTATATTTCGACCATCACACTCATAGACAGTTAATATTTGTATACTATCATACCCTGATGATGTAATAAATTGTATCAAGCATGGTTATTAATCTTTGCATAGTTTTATCGTTTTTCATTCAAATTAAAACAAAGAAAGCACTATGGATATGTTCAGGGTATGACAGAAACAGCCATCGGTACCCATCTAGGCACCAATAGAAGTATATGCCCAAATTCTAAAGACGTTGTGCCTAACATTTTGTGACGTACACACTATAATCTACAAACCAAATTGAAGTAAATTGTGCAATTTTTCTTAGATTTCCATTTTCCAAATTCCGCAAAGCTACACATTATAACTTCTTATGATAGGGAATATAACACAGAGTTTAATAAAATAAAATAATGTAATAAACTTGACTGAATTTTCCCACCGTTAAAGCCATATTGTAACGTTTGCTGTTGAGGAAGCCCTCAATATTTTTCAAAATTCTGGGTTTTTTTTTACCAGATTGTTATGTAAATTATTCAACTAACATACCCTGCAAAAATGAAGACTTAAGCGCTGTAGTTTTGGAGCCGTCGTTTTATTATTACGATGGAAACATTAGTCGAACGTGAATGTGATGTTCATAACACAGTGCGTACATGGCTTGCGGGACAGTATACACACATCAAAGGATCATGCCGTCACACAACTGACGGAGTGGCACGCATAGGCCATATCAGCGCCGGTAGTAAATTCCCATTTGCTTTGCTTTACCTCAGTTGTTTGGCTACATATCTGAGAGTAAAAGCTAACATTTTATGGAAAAGAAATTATAATCTAATTTTTATGGACATGTTACAATATGACTTAAGATGTATATTTGCTTGATCTCTACTACATTTCCTGCAGGCATTGCAACATATACAGAGTACAAGTCCAAAGTTCTTGGGTGCCATATTACCTTGTATCAAGGTGTTTGCCAGAGTTGCACCTAAGCAGAAGGTGAGTAAACATCAAGATTCTTTTTATTCAATGGCTCTGGTCTTGAGTTTTAACCAGTGTCCTTATTATTGTTCCTGTGGAATAATTAGACCAGTTTGAAATTCTTTGGACACAGACCTTACTGCTGATTGTCCTGGAGATTCCTGGTTTACCTTAGCAAAACTTCAGAGAGCTGATCCTGGTTGTGATGGTTAGTCAAGAAAAAGGCAGATTAGGGTACTGTGCCTGTATATTACTTTGTTTCACCTCATGCTTGGTAGTGATATAGGTGCTATATCACTGGTCGCAGTATTTAATCATGCATGTTAAATGATCCTGCAGAGCATGCGTACAAAGGTTGTCAGCACGCTTGTGGTACAACTGCCTATAAGCACCAAACTTGACGTGAAGCAAGGCATAGAAATATGTCCTTGAATGATTTATGTAGTGTGGTCATCGACTGTTTGTAAAGTGCAATGATCTTAATTCAATTGTGATTTATAATATGTGGCTTTTTACCCTATTCAAGTTCATGGAAGAATACAGTTGTCATGCGCAAAGTGTGGTTGTTATATTTAGTCCATATAAGTAAGCAACTCCAATTAGCTAATAAAAGTTCTTTGCCAAGACCAAAGGAAAAAACTTACGTTTTTCTGCTGACAGTTTCGCCAGAAACCTTCTGGCTTTCTCAAAGCGATTGATGTTGTTATTGATCCATCTGCTTGGAGTGGTAATCCCGGCCGGATGTTATTGTATTACCGGTAGTACTCCTGTCTCCAACGTTTGTCTTGAGCAAACAAAGTAAAATCACAAAGAGCTAATAAGATCAAAAACAAGCCAAACAAGAAAGACAAATCCAACACGGATAAGAGTAAAGGGAGCATTGTAATTCCTTATGTGGCAGGAGTCTCTGAAAAGATTAGTCGTATTATGAGAAAACACAATGTCTCTACGGCCATGAAACCCCACACCACCATCAGAAATGTGCTCGTTCATCCAAAGGACAAACAAGACAAAGAAAAAACGGTGAACTGTGTATATGAAATACCATGCAAAAACAGCCCCCAATCATACATTGGTGAGACAAAAAGACAGTTCGGTGTCTGCATGAATGAACATAAAGGGAAGCGGAGAAAGCTAGCCAACTTAAAAACACACGATCTAAGAGAAAGGAATCGCTCACCGAAATTAACAAATCAGCCATCACATGTCAAGGGCCAACCATTTAATAGACTGGGACAGCTCATCAATCCTTGATAGGGAAGAAAAAAACGCAGGGCAAGATGGGTCAAGGAATCAGTATGGATTCGCAAGAGAGGAGACAACACCATGAACAGAGATGAGGGGACATTCTTTCTAACCCACGTCTTTGATCCTCTGCTCAAGACCAACGTTGGAGACTGGAGTACTTCCGGTAAAACAATAACATCCGGCCGGGATTCCCGCTCCAAGCAGATGGATCAATAACAACATCAATCGCTTTGAGAAAGCCAAAAGGTTTCTGTCGACACTGTCAGCAGAAAAATATAAGTTTTTCCTTTGGTCTTGGCAAAGAACTTTTATTAGCTGTTTAATCAACAGACCTGATGAACCTCTTCAGTCAAGCAACTCCAATGTTCACTTATTTAATAAAAGAACAATAGCCTGTACCATGCATTGTTGGCTCATTGCTCTACATCTGCAACTGGACACCATATGTACATCACCTTTGTTCTAACACTATTCATTAATATATTTTATTTGGGCTTATTTTCTGTAGGAATTAGTTATCACAACTCTCAAAGCTTTAGGCTATACCACCCTGATGTGTGGCGATGGAACCAATGATGTAGGTGCTCTTAAACATGCCCATGTGGGTAAGTAATGTCAACATTATCATGCGTTTAAAAGTGATCCTTGAATACAGAAGTCCTGAGTGCACTGGTTCGATCCTCCACCGGTTCTGATTTTTTTCACTCTCGTAATTTGGTGTATGTCATTTCATACAAGCCTCCCTTTACTGTAAATGGAAATTTTCACTCGATTAATATTTTGTGTTTTGTCAATTTTGAACTGTTTCCCTTGTTTTTAAATTCATGATTCTATGTTTCCTTACATTGACCTATACACAAAAGGAATATATTTGCGGGTTGTTATTTTCACGTTAGCAGCTTGGAAGGCGCTATCTTTATTTGCAAATCCTTTTGCAACCTTCTTAATAAATGTAAAATATGTTATTATTATCATTATTGAATAATCTAGGTGTTGCACTATTGTCCAATGCACCAGAGAGGCTTCCAGATAGAAGGAAGAAAATCAGAGAAGAAGTAAGTAATAAATATGTTGTAGCCAATCTTACCATCTATCTCAGGGTTTAAATACTCAAGAACTTGTAGTATATAATTCATTTCCAGTGTAAAATGCAAGATTAAGTATTAAGTATACCCAAAAAGATATAATTGATTGATATAAGCACTAATAACTTCAAGACCTATTCAGTGATTTTAACTTCAAGACCTATTCAGTAATTTTGGCACCTTTTTTAAAATTAGATACATGTACATGCATTTGAATGAGGCTTTAACTTTTTAATTTCAAAAATACCTTATTAATACCTAATAATTTTAATGACTTATCCTTCACTTTTAGGCAATTTATGCACAATTTTGATTTTTGTTGTTACTTTCCCTGGGATCAGTAAATAAGCCTTTAAAGAAGAGGAGTGGATTTGATATCCTTTGTGAATTTTACACCCACAATTACCAATGGAAGACATGGCCTTAATCTTCTGCACAGGGCGTGTGAATTTCAGACAGGGTTACCTGAATGGGTGACTCAATTTGAATCTACACCCCCTGTGTGAGAAATTAAGGTTATGTCTTTCATAGAGGGTATATGGCTTTCAAGTGGAATAGCCCATTTATGTGAACAGGTTTGCCACGGGAAAGCATACGGGATAATGTGATTGAAATTTCCCCTATCTCATAACAGTTACCAAGCAAACAAAATTTAAATATATACCACTAAGTGAACCGCTAATATTGTGGGGTCAGAATTTTATTTTGATTTACACCACTCTTCTTTTACTTCCAAGATGGCAGCAAACTCAGATGGTACTTCAGTTGATGGTAAAGTAGAGAAGACGCCAAAGAACAAGGAGGAGAATAAACGCCCGGGCTCTTCCGGGAGACCAGGCCCACCATCAGGGAGGAGCGGAGGAAAAGCTGCTAGAAATCGAGCTATTGCCAGGGGAGAGGATCTTACTAGAGTCAATGTGAGTGTGCTAGTATTTTTTATGATGAAATCAAAAAAATTAGATGGGTAAATCATCACAGGATTCCAACCACTGAGGGGAAATGAAAATCCATTTTTCCAGACAGGGAAACTCAGGGAATTTAAAAACTCAGGGAAATAGCTAAAACCAGGGAAACTATGGGAGTTTATGTGGCTCAAGAGGCCAATTGTTTTGTAATTTTGGCATACATGTGTCTTGCATACAACATACGACTCCCAAGCTGTACTACAACCATTCAGCTATAAATGGAGTACATATTTTATACTTTTGGTAAGAACTCTCCGTTCTCTGTTTCTAAGTAGTTGTTTGAAACAGTCCACACCCTGATATAACCTTGGTGAAATGGAAATATTTCTCATCCAATTTTGGAAATTTGTCATGTTTTTGTGAAATGCTTGAAACCCTGAAATCAAGTTCAATTCCTTTTATGAAGTACATGTTCTGCAATGTAGGTATGTTCTGTTGAAATTTATAAATAAAAAAAGATCAAATATTGGAATGTATAACTTCCAAGTTACCATCCAACAAATGGATCTCAGTGCGCTGTTGTGGAGCACCTATACCAATCATCCACCATGTCTTCACTACAGTTTGTGTCTTGTCATTTCAGAAAAAGCTCAATGCCATGTTAAAAGATATTGAAGATCAAGAACAAGTATCAGTAGTGAAATTAGGAGACGCCAGTATTGCCTCACCGTTCACCTCAAAACTTGCTTCTATTCTCTGTGGTGAGTATTCTAGAAGAGCCATTTTTAATCACTTGAGAATTTTCTTGCAATCTTATTGGTTCTTACCCTCGTGATATGACACGATATCACACACTTTAGCGCGTGCATGTATTGGTATGCGCTATTTCAACCAAATTGGAGGTGCATATAAACAACAGGACTGATAGATTCTTAGCCCTAGGTAATTCCTTCTAAAATGTAGGATTAAATTTGATTACAATTTGGTATACTTACGATAAATATATTTATTTGAATTTAAGTGATTAAGAATGAGTATGTGTATACAAACACCTACATGAACAGTTTGTTAGCATGCTTGTGTTGTAAGCGCTTATATCACTGCCTAACTTGAGGTGAAATGAAGTGTATGTACTTGCTACCTTATTGCATTGAACTGATATATACTATGACTAGGGGTGGGCAAATGAGAACATTTTTTGGAAATCTTTTATAAGACGAGTGGATTCTATGGCCATTTTGGCTGCTGAAACGGAATCCTAGGAAAGCAGTCAGAGTTTTTACCTTGATGGAAAATGTATATCTATGTTGGTTCAGTGGACTTTTTTTCAAAATGGCTCGCCGTAAATGGCCCCCACTTTTTTTTCGACATTTCACGGAGGCCGCCCCAAAATGCCAAAATATGAACAACCATAGCTTGTAATAAGTCTTTTTATAGGTTTTTGAGGTCACTGAATTCAAATATAAACTAACCAGAGTGTTTCAAGCATTCAAATTGCCAGTAATCTGCAAAAAATTCAAAATGGCCGCCAAAACCCCATTTTTTCGACATTTCGCCCCCAAAATACCAAAATATGAACAACCATAGCTTGTAATAAGTCTTTTTATAGGTTTTTGAGGTCACTGAATTCAAATATAAACTAACCAGAGTGTTTCAAGCATTTGAATTGCCAGTAATCTGCACAAAGTTAAAAACAAAATCTTCAAAATCGTACTTACAAAGCATTGATATGCATGTACATAAACAAAATATAATAATATGAGCAAGGGTTTTTGCAAACATTTACCAAAAGAACAATGATGACCTACATGAGCCACACAATGGAGTTAGCATTTAAGAAGCTCTTTTGGTAAGTGTTTTACCTACAAGGCAATATACAGTATGTAGTGTACAGTGTAATGAAAATCACAGCAGTTACAATGCATTCATCAAGAGAGTGTCAATGTCAGTGGAAACATTATCCTCTGGTCTCAGGGCATTTCTTATTGAAGCTCAAGTGCCCAGCTCATCCATACTAAACTTCTCCATTTTGAACTTGCCATCTGCTTTCACACGTCTCATTTGTCGAATGTCTGGGGCAATTGTCAGTAGCAGATAAGAAATTTCAGCTAATAGCTGATTCTCATTCAGCTCAGTTCAGCTTCCAAGTTGTTGGGAGTCATGGGACCACCATGCGTTTTGCATTTTTCCAGAACAGCCAAAGTTTTGCTTGCTCTCTTCTTCTTTAGATCCTCCTTCTTGCGCAGTCCTAACTTTTTTCACTGCATCAATGACTTTTTCAATTACAGCACCTTCAAGCCTATCTTTCCCTGATCTTGGATGTTCTTTTCTTTCAACCATCAACTCATTCAAGTCCACCAGTTTGCTGTCAAAGAAACCTTTCACTCCTGCCCATGTTCTATCTGCATTTCTTTCGTCACCCCTCTTGTCAATTCCTAGTATCTCCATCATCGGAAATATCATCAGCTCACCCATCTTTGAGTAGATATCTGAACAGCATGTGAACCAGTCATTTTGGATAAATGTAGACACAGCAAGTACAAGCTTGTTACTATTGATGTCTACAACTGCATTGAAGAAGGCTTGAATTGACCCACGCCAGGTCAAATACTCATGGGCTAGTTCTGTTAGCCATGAATCCTCTAAAGCCATCAGCTTTGAGCCCGTTATTTGCCATCCAGGACTTGAAGTCATTATACAATGACACAGAATGTTGTGCATGACTTGGAGATAACAGCTTAGCAATGACAATCAAGCCCAGGGTGTGAATAGAAGAGCTCGGAGATGTAAAGATTCTTTCCCCTGCTGTGACTTCAAGTAGGTTACTTTATCAATCGCATGATCTACTCCAAGGATTATATGGGCACAACATTTCAGTGTCTTACTTGGGTCTATACCGAGAGTCCTCATGAGCACTTCACAGTCTCCAGCACGGTCGGACATCCAGAAGTCTATTTCAGATTTCAGTTCATCAACAGTTGAGTTAGCAAGTATAGCTAAGCAGTTTAGTTTAAACTCGTAGGCTTTAGCTCCATCCTCACCAGTTTGACTTACATTGTCCACATACCCTGTTGTCAGCGACTTTCTTTGGCCTGAAGGTCCTGCAATAGTGATATGGTCTGCTTTTACATCATAAAGATGATGTCCTGCCGCCTTTGTCGTATCATCAAGCCCAACAGTTACAATATTGTCTCCTTTGTTAAGGATTTGTTGTGCAACATACTCCAAATTTAGATATGAGGCCTCTTGTAAGTATCGCATTATTGCAATAAATTCAAACATCAGAGGTAAACGGTTCCACTGTAGCTTGATTCATTCCATTAGGCCCTATTACTGACAGGCATGCATCATCATGAATGGTTTGCTGATCTGCAAATTAAAAACTTCTTCTTGAATTTATTGTTGTATGATGTTTTGAACATTTATGATTTTCAATCCTGTGTATTTCTAACATTTATTATTCATTTTTTTTTTTGGCATTTTTACTAATTATTTGGCGATATAATTGCAGCTAACAGCAGACCAGAGCCCCCAATCAGGCTAAATTGTTTATATTTGAATTCACAGACCTCGAAAACATATAAAATGACACATCACATGTTATATTTGTTATTTTGGGGGTAATTTTATGGCGAAATGTCAGCAATACAAAAAAGGTGGTTTTTTAAGCCTTTTATTAATCTTGCCATTTGAATTTTTGTAGATTACTGGCAATTCAAATGCTTAAAACACTCTGGTTAGTTTATATTTGAATTCAGTGACCTCAGAAAGCTATAAAAAGACTTATTACAAGCTATGGTTGTTCAAATTTTGGCATTTTGGGGGCGAAATGTCGAAAAAAATGGGGTTTGGGCGGCCATTTTGAAAAGTCCACTGAACCAACATAGATATACATTTTATGCAAAAAAGTTTTCCGGATTCGGTTTCAGCAGCCAAAATGGCCATAGAATCCACTTGTCTTAAAATTTTTTTGTCAATTGCCCACCCCTACTATGACGTGCATAAACTTGTGCTGTTGTATCACAAGGAAAGACATGACATTATTTACTTCACAAAGTGTCTTGTATCTTGATATGACCCACTGTAGATATTTTTTGTTTGTTTGTGTGTTTCAGTGTGCCATATAATCAAACAGGGTCGTTGTACACTAGTCACCACACTACAGATGTTCAAGATTCTAGCCCTCAATGCCCTCATATTAGCCTACAGTCAGAGTGTCTTGTACCTTGATGGAGTCAAATTCAGTGATGCACAGGCTACATTACAAGGTCTCCTGCTTGCTGGCTGCTTTCTCTTCATATCAAGATCAAAGGTAAGCTGTGTTGCTCTGTAAGCGTATGCTGTTGTCCTCAGATTTATGGCCTTCCACTTGCTGAATGCATTCCAAAGATATTGTACCAAAGATTACCGACTCAAAATTGCTCACGGAGGCCAGTTAGTGTACCTCCTGCATGCATTGGCAAGACCCAGAATCAAACAGTATAATTTGCGTCTGTAAAAGTTTGAGCATTTTAAAGGTTTGCGCATGCAGTGCTTTAATAGCGCATGTTTTTGACGCAATAGAATGCAAACAACCACTTGAATAACAGTTTGCCGAGTGCATAGTGAAACAATCCAGAGGTACATTGACCTGCATGAGTCGGTACTCTTTGATTCTACCTAATTGATTCCCATACAAATAAGCTTCAGCTTTTGATTTTTTCCACACTTTCGTTTAATCCATATTTATCACAAACAGAGAGACGTATTTGAATATTTGAAGGTGAAAATAGGAATGTGCATCGGTCAAGGTGGTACTGGGGCAAGTTCTTACGAGTTGGCATATTAGTGCAGCTATACTTTTCATGTTGGCTGGGCATCTGAAATAGTAACTAGCATCATAATTACTATATATGTTAATAAATATTGGTTTTTTGTTTTCTTTACAGCCCCTGAAGTTTCTATCCAAAAATCGGCCTCTACCAAATATCTTCAATATCTACACCATATTGACGGTGATATTACAGTTTGCAGTTCATTTTGTAGCATTAGTGTATTTAGTCAATGAAGCTAAAATTAGATCTCCTCCAAGGTAAGAATTGGTTATAAAATGTAACAGTTGCAAGGCTCTCAAGAGCTTAGCCAGCGCCTGTCCACTGTTATTTGGAGAGGTGATCTCAAACTTGACGTCTGAAAATGCCCAAGTCATCCATAAACCTGTCTGATAAAAATAAATTTAGAGTAGAATTTTCTTTAAAAACTTTATATTTTTGACCATCGGGTCTGTGATTTGGCAGTTATTGGATCCTGGCTAAATGTCTGGGTGCTTATTTCTTGACCAATTTCAATGAATGAAGTCTTAAATCCGAGCTAAAAGATGCTGCTATTAGCTGCAGGTTCTACTTATGACATATCTGTCTTTGTGTAGGATATATCGGGGTGAAAATAACTGGTACCTTAATTCCTTTGCTGTCTGTAGTTAAAAGGTAAAATAAATAATCAAATTTGAACCAGTGATTTGCTAAGCTAAAATGAACAGGTGCAAAGCACCTCTCAGAGTCATAACACCAAGGCGAAAAAGGGGGAGGGGAAGGGAAGGGGGAGAAAAGTATTGATTTCTGTAAGAAATTACCTCTTATTTTAGAATAACAAGACTTTTTCCATTTATTAAATGTTCTTTTCCATTTGTTTCTTTTACAGGAAAACAGAGCACTCAGATTTAGAGGAGGAATTCAAGCCTAATTTAGTCAACAGTACAGTATATATCCTCTCTATGATGTTACAAATTAGCACTTTTGCAGTTAATTACAAGGTAAGTTTTTTCACCAATCTGCTATCAGCTTTAATGCTGTGCATGCTAGCCATATGCTTCAACAAAAAAAAGGCCAAGTTTTGAAATATCAAGAGCCATCTTAAGAACCATTGAATAAATACTAGGCTTGTTTGTACTCATTTTAATGCCTTTTTAATGCCGATTCCAAATGTGGTCATGAAAATGTACACAAAAAAAATTGAAACTTGTCGTCTGCAGTCGACACCCGCATGGCGAGCGTTAAGTTAAGCACAATAACAATGCTTACCTGAGGTGGATTCTACACTCAACTGTGTGTACTGTACACAATTCTGTAGCAATCCAAATTTTGAGTTGCACATATGTTGCATTGAATAAAGTTTAGATGTTATCACATACTCACAGTAACCTCATATCAGACAACTTCACAAGCACCTTGTCATCATAACCTAGAGTCCAAAGTCAAAAAAAAAAAAAAAAAAGCACGGAATCGGAGGTACAACACGGAAAATGATATTTTTTGTATGACGTGACAAAAATTGTTAAAAGATAGGAGAAATAAATGTTAAAACAATCTTGAGTTGTGTGTGTCAAATTTTATGATAAAAAATACTGTTTAATAATACCAAAATAAAGGTATATTACCAAGGCATAAACCTACTATATCCCTCCAAACTTCGTAATAGTCGGCCTATTATTGTGAGAATATTCCAATCAGAGCACATTGATCACGATATTGAACACTTTATTTTGACATTAATATCATTCATAATCATTGTTTATACATTTTAACACGGAAAATGGATTTTAGAAAACGGTAAACTTCGGACTCTATCATAACCTGTTCAATAAATTCTATTTACTGTTGTCTATTTGCAGGGACATCCATTTATGGAAAGTTTACGTGAAAACAAGCCTTTATTGTACAGCTTACTGATATCAGGTGGTGCTATCATTGCATTAACATCAGGTATGCTTCCAGACATAGCCGACCAGTTTGAAATTGTGGTATTCCCAACAGAGGTGAGTCAAGGACTGATTGTAGTGTCAGATTGAAAGGGTTAATATATGCATTGACGATAATATAGGCACTGGAATGAAATAGTGATTTTCTTTATTCAAACGGGACATGATAGTGAAAACTAATAATTTTGTGCATAAAAAATAAGAATGTATTCTTCATGGAAATCACACATTATTGCTTTATTGTTCGGTTAGGTTCTTACAGATGTGCATGATTGTTCACATTAATTACAATTGCTGCGACTCAGTGTGAGCGAGCTGTTTTGCCCTTTGGTAGAGAATTGATGCTGGACATGTGGGTGTAACTTATGTAACACTGGACCAACTTGTCAGGCCAAATTGCAGCTTCATGGCATGTGGTGATGCTGCTTTAATTGAAGTTTAAACTTGTAATCCAAACACAAAATAATATTCTTACCTTTAAATTTGTGGATATCACTCCATCTTCAACAACGAGAGTGTGTTTGAAACCTGCATCAGATCTGACCTTTTCTGACCCTAGACTTGATCACAGACTCCTGGAAGTTTGAGTCTGCCCCTGTACTGTGCTACTGAGCTTGGTCATTCTTTTTGATATAGATGTCTTTTACATTGGGCTGTAACTATAGATAACTATTTTGTGCACAAAAAGCTTGTGTGATAATGCTCAATTTGAGGTAAGCACATAATGCCACTTATGGGAAAAAGTGGGAACTAAATCACCTCTATGGAAGTCCTGGTGAACCGCTATTCCTAGCCAAGTCATTTTCCTAGTTATTACTGGCTCCTTGTTGTGCAATGTACTAGAACACTTACAGTCCTTATTGCAAAATTTTCTTTATGGAATTTTGATTCTGATTACTAACTATTTTCATAAATCATTTTATTTGTTTCAGTTTCGATTACTGGCCTTACAAGTTCTGGCAGCGGACATGGGGGCATCATTTCTGGTGGATAGGTCACTACAGTTTGTGTTGGGACATGCAAGGCTAAGATCAGGATGATGGGGGGTATTGAACTTTGATTGAGACTAGTTAGAACCTTGCTATCTATATTTATTGTGAACTGTGGCTTGATGCAGACTGAATGTTATTCATGGAGGCTCCATGACATTCCATTGGGCTCATGTTCTCAATGATTTTATTCCGATGGGTTCTTGTTCTTTGCCCAAGGAAATCCTAACACATTGGGCAGGGTGTGTTCAGGATTTTTCCTGATTTCAGACATGTTGAGGCCAAAATTTACACAATTTTATTGATTTTCAGCCTGGTTTTTTTTTTTTTTTTTTGGGGGGTATTCTAGCCCAATTTCACACTGTTTTTCAGGATTTTCTACTGCTTTCAGGATATTTCACAAGCTTTGAATCACACTGCTGATTGGATGCCATATGTGTTGCCTGGTCCCATTCCAGGGGAACAACCATGGAACAGTCCCAGGGGAGGCACTTAGGGTGCTTCCCTTGAAACAGTGCCAGTGGAGGCACCCAGTGTGCTTCCCATCAGTTCCAGGGGAGGCACGTAGGTGCTTCCCTTGAAACAGTGCCAAGAACAATGCTTCGAATTCAAAACATTGGGAACAAAACCCCATGGAATACTTTGTTATTCACATGCTCAAGTGTGTTATTTTCACAGAAGACAAGTATATTTCGCACAAATGTTTGTTGATGTTTTTAATTCTATGTGAAGCATATGAAGAATTCAGATGCAAAAGTCCATTACCACATTGTTCAATCTTTTGAGTTAAAAGGCCATCATCATCTGTCCTGTAAGGCAATAGAAACAAATTATTTTGATCTTTCGATCGACCATCAACGCTTGGACAATCCTTATTATTTATGGAATCAAATAATTGGCCATTTTTAATTGTGATAACATACAAATCTTTGCCTGTATTGATATTGACAAGTATAAATTTAACATTCATTCTGATAAATTAGTATACCGTGTGTCGAAAGTCCGTTCCGCCTATATTCCGACTTCCCCTGGAGCATAACCTCAATATGGAAGTACCCCCTCTGTTTATTTGCCTTTGGGCTACTAGCTGCAATGAACCTTTTTGAACTCATTGCAGCGAAAAAAAAATATGTCGGCCGTTGTTCTAGAATTTTAGAGCTAATTTTGTATGTTATGGCAGATTTACAGGTCTGCAAACCTTGATTTTCAATGGAAAAACAACAATAACAGTGGTTTGAAGACTTTCGGAGGTTATCGACTATAAAAAGACAACAACTTCAAATAAATTGCTATGTGACATTTATATTAATCCAAAACAATACCAGTAACAAATTAATATCAAATTAATTGTGTAAGTTTAATTTAAAGCATGTTAAAATGGTTTTCCTATGGGGGGAGGAACAGACTTATGACACACCGTATAGTTCATTAATAACAAGCATCGAAGCAGCATTGGCGGTCGATCCAAAGATCAAACAAATTTGTTTCTGGTGCCTAATGCTAGATTTGAATTAATTTTTTGACACTGATCAAAAGTAGCACATATTTTCTCATTGTTTTCTTTCTATGACCACTTATATTTGCCTACATCTCAAAATTGAATATCGGTTTTTGCATGTGAACTCTTTCAAAATTTTTGTCAAATGTTCTCTTGGGAACTCTGGTTTCCATTTGTCCAGACATACTGGTTACATGCCTAGAATCCTGCTTTTGGAAGGGTTCATTTGCAGTATAAATGTGATGTTGTTAATTAATTTGCTGGATCCAGGAAGACAGTATTTATGCGGCAAGGAAAATAAAACTGTTCTGGGCCCAACCAGTCCAAATTTTTCATTGTGGGGTTATGTTGTTTTTGGATGTATGCATGTAAAATAAGCCATTTGCTGGGCAAAAGTGGATTAATTTTAACCAAAAAAATGCAAGCTGAGCGAGTGAATACAAATTGCAAATGTTTACACAGATTTTGGTGATTTCCAGGGTCACTTGACTGAGAAGCTTTTTTATTGCCTCCGACGCCTTTAAGGAGCAGTTTGAATATTTTCTATCACCAGATAGGAAAAGTCATTGTCATAAAACAGTTATCACCATAGGTTAGACAATTTCAAGCGTGTGCATGTTTGGGAATTTTGGTATTTGCATATCCTGATTGTGCATGTATACATGCTAAGCGCAACATTCATTATGTATGTATGTCCATGTGTGCTTTAAAATGCTAATTTTGGTTTGATAATGCCGCTTTTGCTGAAAATTAAATGTACACTATTTTGGTCCTCACATGACAATCCAATATGGCAGATTTCTCATAGCTTTACACATGACTAAAATGTAGTTCCAAGTTCTTTTGAATGTAAACTCTGGCATATCACCGTAAACGAAATGAAACTAATAATATACAGACTATTCACCAACTATCAAAGTACCAGCATCAGTTGGAGGGCCATTCAACTTTGACGCGCTATTATTAAACTGTACGCTATGAATACGCACACAACGAAAATTTAAATTTGCTTGGTTTGGGTTGCAGTTTTAAAAGCTTCCAAATTTCTCTCTACAACTCCTAATAGCTATATATTTTATATATAACTACAAGAAAGGCTTTCAACATTCCATATATGTTCACAAAAATACCGTAACTTTGCAAGGAATATGATATGGGCACATAAACACAAATTTTTGTTATTTTTTGAGATAAAAGAGTAAGAAAACTGCGTTATTTTAAAAATGGTGCGAGTTCATAAATCAGGAATTTGCATATGATTAGAAACATGGCTTATTATCCTCATATTAAAAATCAAGATTTTGGTTGGTTAAGACAAAAACCTGCCGGGATGAAAAGGGTATTTTACAAGACGGAAAAATACCAGTAAACAGTAGGCCATTCGACAACAGCATTGAGAAGGTTCATGCGAGCAGTGTTAAACTGCGTAGCGTATTTCACTGAACGCAGATGAATGGCGCGCTTAGGCGCTTAACAAAGTCACGCCACAGCGTGTACTCGTTCATGGTGTCAAGTCACGCGGTATTGTTATGAAGTTGTTTACTTAATTTTCGTCGATGGGCCTAATCAGGGTAACCAATTTAAACTATTATAACAATTTAGAATTTTAAGTTCAAAATTTGGGACAAAGACTAATCGATAGATAAAGGTTGAAATTACTTGTCTGGCTAAAAATTAGAATGATTAAAGCGTTAAGACAGAAAATATCCGGGTTAGAAGTCCTTAGCAACGAAAATAAATTTGAAGGTAAAGCAAGCGCAAAAATCATTTAATTCTAACGACAAAAGTAGACAAAATGGAAATCAAGTAGAGAATTGTGAAGATATTTTCTAATAAAACTTATTTGTTAATTGCCCAAGATGATTGACCACATAATACGATACATTTCAAATCGAAATTTTCCGGGAAAAGTAAAAAGCATACCCAAGAGTGCGACGGTCATTCTTGCCAAGGTCGCGTCCGTTAATAATTTGACCTTTAACGGAAAACGCGCATGATGGCCCTCCGACTGGCATCATCTGCTAATTAGGGCCAATTGTTCCAAGGATTGCATCATATGAAGCTGCTACATGCATACTGCGTATTTGTACAGATACTCAATGCTCTATCGGTAACACAAAGGTATGCAACACTGGTTCAAATACTGGATCAAATGATCGGCCCTCATGAATATGCGAGAGTTCTCGCATACAAAGCTCAGGGGTTTTGCTTGTTGGTGAATGGTTATCACACATAATGTATTTCACTCTTATCAGCTAGTGCCCAGGTACAATGGAAGCTAATCATGAGAACATGACTGTGAAAGTTGCATGGAAAACCTGTTATTCACGACACATGAAGTAGGATCTAAAACAAAACATTGTAACTCAAGGGCATATAATTAGCCTGTAGTTTGTTTTTTTCCCTTCAAATTTTCAATACAAAACAAGCACTGAAAGGGCGACTTACTAGGTTTCAGTTGGTAAAGTTGATGCAAATTCTAATCAGGCATGGTCACTAATGAGGTCGAATATATCTTTTTTTTATCAGGGGATGTGAGATGCACTGGATATTCTTATTTGTTAATTTAGTGGACCAAGGGTCGATTTTGTTAACATTTATGATGCATTGTAAGCCCTTTTAGCCATTGCAATTTCAATCCATCCTAATATATATCATAATGGAGGAGTTTTGATGGTTTAGAGTCGGTTGAAGGACTTACAATGTATTATTAATGTTAGTGAAATTAACCCCATATCTGGTGTAATTAGGTTTGAGGTAAATAATCACACTTGTAAATCAAGAGCAAGTGTCAGGGATAATATATAATAAGTCGTCTCAATTTGTATCAGTCTGTATACTTCATAAATGTACACAGTTGGGCAGCATTGTCATGGATGACGTTTTCAGTTGCCCTACCATGACAAAGGGACACAACTGCCTTAAGGGGTACTACACCCCTGTGGTAAATTTGTGACTATTTTTGAATTTTTCTCAAAAAAATAATAACACACTGGTAACAAAAGTTACGTATATTATTGGGGCAAGGAATCCAATTACTACGCTGAAATTTCAGTGACTCAAGACAAGCGGTTCAGTATATATCGTCGGTCGCAACACATAGTGGCGTACGTGAAGAACAAAATACGTTTCTGATCAAAACGATTTTGAAGGATATGCTACTAGTAACGGAGTCGATACTCCTCCACTGTTATCTCTCAGTGACCCGTTTTCATTTGTAATTGAAGTTTAAGGTTCAAACTATTAAACTATATCTTTAGTAGTTAACAAGGAATAAATATTATAGGATAATAGCTAGCTCTAAACCTATACGCCACTATGTGAAACGGAAAATTTTGAAAATCACTCTATGCCACTATGTGTTGCGACCGACGATATGATAGGAAATGAGGTACATCCCAGCGGTACATATATAACATACATAACTTTTGTTACCAGTGTGTTATTAGTTTTTGAGAAAAATGCAAAAGTAGACATAAATTTATCGAGGGGTGTAGTACCCCCTTAATGTTTCAAGATAAAGCTTTGCTTACATAGACATGTACAATCATGTAATTTTGAAGAGGTTTGAAATATGAGTACATGGTTATTTGTCATCTAAGTAGATACCAAAAGCAGAGGTGAAACTAGTTTTCAGCTGTAAATTGTCAGTTATTTCCACTTCTCATGGTAAAAAAAGTAGGTCAGAGAAGCATGAGCTGAAGTTGCAAATTATTCACTTCTTGTTCAACTTAAATTGTGTAAAACAGAAATTAAACCAGTGTTGCTGTTTATGGTCAGCAATAGCTTTATCAAGACCATGTTGGCCCATTGGGCATATATCGAAGGCTTAAAACCACACCCACCTATGCCTATTTTTGGCCAACATTAGTCATGTCCACTATACTGTATAAGTCAATATTTTCGAGATTTTGAAGATTTTGTCAATTGCGCGAGAATTAAATTTCGCGGTTTTGATATTGATACAATATAAACCTAATGCAAAAGGTTATTTTAGCGAGTTTTTATTTTCGCGATTTTATGTCCACTCATGAAAATAAAAACCTTGTAAAATTTCTACTTTTACAGTATTCGTACTTTTCTCTGCCATAAGTGTGTATGTCTGTTTTATATTGAAAATAGAGGGCATTTGTGCATTATTTGTATTGGTCATTTTTTGAAGGTATGTCTTCTATCTACAGTAAATATTTTATTATTTCCATGGTCCGGGTATGCGCTGGTGATTGGCGATAGCGTAGAAATGCATGGCCAAGCCTCTCCCCTTCTACGTACCGATGACCAATGGGTCAACCGTCTTGTTGTCAAGATTGTTGATCAGCAAATCGGCGTAATTGTTTATCACTTCAGTGTTTACGCTTGGTACGCTCGGCGCACAGCACAGACCATGGAAATAATAAAGTTAACTGTACTATCTTTGAATCTACAGCTTAAATGTGCAGTATTATTTATTGTTACATCTGTTTTGATATCAGAATGGTTTTATATTTTAACAAAACTCTGCATCCATTGTGTAATGCACAAAATGAAATAGCGATTACATGATCCAATCAGGCCAATGATGGTACTGTGAATTTAAATAGCCAAAAACAAAGAGTGAACACATGCATGTTAAGTCATGTCAAAACATTTTATCTTCTTTCAAGCATGATAATTTAGACCTAGGGTTTTAAAAAAGCATTACAGAGCGTATGCAATACTCTTTGAAATTATTGGTACCATGTTGAATTTCCAGCCACCAAACATTCTCTTTGGAGAATGCCAACATTAGCAGATCACATAGTGTCACATCATTTTAAGTGTTATTTCATTATTTCATTGCCTATACAGAGGCTTCACAGAAGATTTGAATATCATGGAGGGAGCATCTGATGAGGCCTCATTTGAGGTGTGAAATACTGAAGAGGGGTGGGTGGGTGCAAGAGGGGAAAGCTTTTGAAATGCATGAATTTTACCTTAAATTTTGAACACTTCAAATTTTGAATTATTCCTTCAAATTATGAATTTTACCAACCCAAATTATTGATTGGCCCCCCGGAGTGGCCCTGGGGTTCTTGGACAGAGCTAGTTAGTGGAAATCTTTTCAGTCGTAAATTGGAAATACAAATCAGTATTCAAGTGACAGTTTCCATACAAAAATATTGCAACAGAATACAGGGAAGGGCCAGGTTTTATCAGAAACATTATGTAACCCATAATACATCAAAACAGTAGTCAAGATCTGTGAATTTCCTTTAAGATTAATAAAGGATGTATGAAAAAATGAAGATGGTTTACTATAATTTTGTCACATTCTATCCCGACATCAATGCAAGTAGTCGGTTTTTGAACTGCCATGTTTTTTATGTGATGGGTCACATATGATTAACTGAATCTTTGAATGTAGAATTTCAATTAAAAAATGTTTTATAAAATGTTAACAAAAAAAACTTATTTGTGGAAAACAACTCTTGCACAGAAATAATGTTTGAAAGTTAAAATGAACCTTGTATGTGTTGTACATTGTGAATGCTAGTAATGACACATTTGAACATGTGTCTAATAAACTCTGCATTGAAAGATGTTGATTTCTGTCTCCATATTTTTTGTGATTTCACTGTACGTAGATGTCAGTCCACACTTTTGTAATACTCCAGATCCCAGAAAAGTGTGAAACTATTTTTTTCAGATAAATTGTAGATTTCAGTGTATTTTAAATGCTGAAATATAAATACACTACCATTGTAGGGGGGGGGGGGTCACTCCCATTGTGGCCTGTACACCATCCGCAATAATCAACTTTTGAAAAGCACCCTAAAGAAGGATTTAACCCTTGGCTAAAACGATACCTTAAACAGGTAAACGCACCTGTTTTTACACCCTAAACAGGGATTTTATTCCCTGGATCAAATTTCATACCCTAAATTTCATTTCTGCGTATTTATAGCAAGTGCAATTTTGCCACCCTTTTTTCCAATTTTTCATGTTTTTGACACCCTAAGTTGCAGATCGTGCCTACGCACAAAAACTACCCTTTTACGCTTTTTTATTATCGCGGATGGTGTACAAGTCACAATGGGAGTGACCACCCCCCCTGGATTGCTGCCAACCCCAGAGGTACTCTGTCCAGCAACCATGTGCCTACACGATACAGTACCAGTCCATTGTGTGTACTGTATGTGTGAACTTGAGTATTTAGCAGATGGGCAGCATGCAGCAGTGTACCTCTGGGGTGCAAGCAATAGGAATCTGGTTAGTGTTTTGTGGCAACAGAGGAGGTAGAAATTATGTGTGCCGAGTTCCATATTTAGAGAGATGGCATTTCAAAGGATGGTCTGATTTAGTCGCAAGATGATTTTACTTTGTTGCAATGGAACATCCTCCAAAATTCTTTAAAGCCACTTCAGCATTTCTGTCACTCAAAAGGCCTCTCTATATATGTGTGTTCATCCATGTTGAAAGGATACACTTGTCAGCTGTGAATAAATACCAAACTTATCTCAAATGGAGATTACTTCAGATATCATCCCCAAGAAATTTTCCCTGTATTCTTAAACCATGCGACTTGAAGATGATTTTAAGTGACTTTCATTTGAGACGAGTCTGGTATTTATTCCTAGCTCATTAATGTAAAAAGAGACACATGTAGTAACTGAAAAGTGCATCCTTTTGACATGGATGTACACATATTCGGGTAATTCCAAGCGCATCATTCCGCAACACAAAGTTTGCATATGAATTTCTTTTTAATGCAGCAGCCAAATATGTAGGTGAATAGCTTAATTTAAACTTATTTTTGGTAAGTGAATGATTTAAAAACTAAAAAAGTAACAGAAACATTTCCAAGCCACCCTAATTTCCTAATTTGCATAATTTATGCAAACTTCGCATTGCTGAATGATGCGCTTGGAATTGCCCATTTACTCTATTACCCCTAATTCCCTGCTTTTTAAATACAAAGAGGAAAACAACCCCAAATTTTATGTGGCATAACTAATGGCATAGATGTTGCAACTTACTGGCTAAATAAAAGCTTGTGAGTTTATTAAATACATGTAACACATTCATTTTCCCCAGTAAAAATAAAAATTACAAAATTTCCACTTTTTGCTGCAATTTTGCTACAAATTTATTGATTTTGCACCCCACCCCAATTCCCCCTGAAAACTGAATAAAGATCAACCCATTTCAGCATGTTGCTGTTCCACAGATGTCACATTTCCGGATTTATCCGGATTTCCGGATTTTAGGGATAAAAAAAAAAAAAATTTAATTTTTTTTTTTTTAATTTTTTTCCGCTTTTGGAGTGGCCCTATTGTCTTATCTTTCTGCTTCACATATATATCAACATCAGCCATATTGTCCATATAATAAAGCCAAAAAACTTTTTTTAAGAGTGTCTCTTGTACATAAAAGTATAGGAAACTGAAAACTTTAAAGCATGTTTTCTGGAAGAAGGAAGCACTTTTTATTAAAGCCAGGAGCTTTGAACTGTTCTTTTTACCCTCTGAAATGGCCTTTACTGTGGTGCTAAATGTGCAGAAACCATCTGGCCGCCCCCTCGAGCCCCCTACGGGCTTCGCCCCTGACCCCACCAGGGGGGCCCTTAAGCGGCCCCCAGACCCCCGGCCGTGTTGCGAGAGCCTGCAAGTTCAGGATTTTTTGGGTCAGCCTGTGACATCTCTGTGTTCAGACCATTTTGGCATGTAAATATATCTGCAATGAAACGATCAGAAGACAGATTAAAGCTTCTAAGCTTTAGCTTTCTTTTAATACTAAATTTACATCTGCTACAAAATTTATACCAATTAGCCTTTTCGAAGCATGCCGTACACAATAGGAGGGCAGTATTCAATATGGGTAAAACCCGCCAAATTCAAAAGACTTGACCCACTATTGTGTTGGCCATACCTTTAAAAGGTTTGATTAAGGCTAATTAAAAATGGGTTTTTTTAACCCCTTTGTATCTACCATGGAGAAGTTCTATTTACTACAGACAATACACTCTCATTCATGATGCAAAACACACAATACTAATTTATCTGCACTTTGTGCTTTATTATGTTTGATTTAAGCAGAAAAGATTATAGGTAACATAGGCCATTAATTAACATGGTTTATTTACATCAAAGATACTTTGAAAATAATCTAAATTGGTACATTATTACTTATTCTGGCTTACCTTTGTGATTTACTGGTTCCATTCTTAATTCATCTGACCTTGAACAAAAAATATACTGAGTAGACTTTACAAAATGTACATCTCTTTCATGCATGACCCATCATACAGGATCAGAATGAGGCCCCATTTGATCTTGGGAGGAGGAGGAGAAAGAAAAGGAAAAGTGCAAGAAGCAGAATTAAAAAGTGAAAAGTCAGTGAAGAAAAGGAGAAGAAATATGTATATAACCAAGATTTATTTACTCATTTTCAAGTACACAAAGCTCATCAGAAAAGTCATATTATACTGCTTATATATGTGGAAATATCCTCATAACCCATTTGAGCTAGTAGAATAGTAGGGCGTACGTTAAAATAACATAAACAGCCATGCAGGATGAACTCAAGCGCACCGGGCATACCTATAATACTAGAATATCGGTCCAAATGCTCAAGATATGAAATTTGGCATAGCTTGCGAATATGGTGCATAAAAAAGATGAAAACAAAAGATTTTCAAACTGATTCTGACAATTTGTATATATAAACATACAAAAATAAAGTAAAGCTATATCAAATGCGCCAACATTTCTCTCACTGGGATATTCAATAGAGGTTATCCGTGTTCTATAAGCTGCATATCCTATCAACTACTGCTATACCTTGTTTAGGATTTTCAATAGAAGTACCTGCATGTGCAATCATGCCTGTTTCAAAATAGCCCGCCAAAGTCATGTAAGTAACGCCGAGGTCGCGCATTGAATTGATTTGAATGAGGAATACTACAGGAACCAGCGCCTTTTGTTAGAAGTCACACATGAGTAACGTGGATAACCTCTATTGCTGAGATAACTTGATTTCATACATTTTTTATTTATATGTTTCTTTCCAGTATCCTTAACTCTCCCTTTACAACATCTGTACTGGAAGGAGATCATATATCAATACTTCATCTCAGTTATAAAAGTCTGCTGTGAGATCTTCAGCTATTATTGTTTCTCTCTTTCAGTATATTCCATGAATTGAAGGGTCTAATAGGTCTAAGAGATAAACATGTATATATATAGCTATGTATCTCCCTTTTCTTCATCTGTACTGATAGGAGGTTTTATTAATTACAATGATGTCTCTTTCTGTATATTTGTACCTCCAGTATATCTGACAGGTACTTCATCTCCCGTTTTGTGCATCACATTGAGAGCCGACAGGCAATTATTGTGACTCCCTTTTGCTGACAGAAAGAACTCCAGATAATTAAAGGCCCATTCAGTGATCTCAGCGCATTTGCGAAAAAATAAAAAATTGTTTATAAATTGCTTTTAACGTGAATGATAATTCATTCAAATTGTCATTTGGTATTTTTACAATGAAAAATTTGGCAAAAAATGAAGAAAACAGCAGTATTGACGAAGTTGAAGCCCCATTCAATGTAGCTAATTTATATACTGTATGAATTTATATTCATGTAAATGCCTTATTTTAATCTTAAATACACAGCTTTCGGCTGAACCACTAGCAGGCTACGTTAACACAGCTATGACAATGACAAAGGTACCAAAATCTGAATTTTGATGATTTCTACGACCGTCCGGAAGAGCAAATCACTGAACTATGGGCCTTTAAGTTTGTATTTATGTGTACCTGTGCAGAGCAGGCACTGCCTAGGCTTGTTTGTTGCTTTGTGTTGAAAAGGAGAACCATTTATCATATTTATACTATTTTTCACTTTGGCAAGTCAGTAATGTCAGTGACATTTCATTGGCTGCAGCTGCAAATTGTGAGCATTTTGCCAAGACAAAAAACTGGCAGGGACATGTTCTCTTACATTGTTGCATTGATGTCTTGAATGTCCTTTTTAACTTCAGTCATCCATGAATATCCTTTTTACTAGCTGTGGTTAAACCTTTTCATCTTTTTCTGGGTATTTACAGCCATTGTAGCACTCCAGTAATTTTATCATTTTATTCAAATCATGGATCTACCTACATCTCTATCTTCAAGAAACCTGTTTTGCTTCTTTCAGACAGTGAATTCAAACCTCATATCCATGATCTACAAACTATTATTCAATATACAAGAATAGATAAACAATCAAGATGTGGTTGTAATTACTTAATTGTCTTTGTAAACATAATGTTAAGACTATTTCTTCTACAAGACTTATATTTTTAATTCAAAACTAATCATGTAAATTAAAAAGATTACAAAATATAACAAAATTATAGCATTTACAGCTAAAGTATTTACAACAGCAGCAGCAGCTAGCTACATGTAAATAATATGTTTACATATCTATATTTACTACATACTGAACACTGGAAATTATACTCTATACCTACTGGGCAAACTATAGGCATCAATCAACGATCAGTCAATCAAATTACCCCTATTCAGTTAAATACCTCATTACATTAGACTTCAGCTTTGCTATTACATATCAGAAGTAAACAGCTCTGTAGAAATATGCACATTAGTAAGTTTCTACAGTATAAAATAAGGTTTACCATGATTGTATAAGTAATAAACATTTACTTTAATAGTAAAGTACATATAATACACTGTATAGTGTGTTATTGTTATGAAATCTCCATTTCATAACGAACATTGAAAATACATTCAATATATTGAGGGGCACGTACGGTGGCACAGTGGTAGACTCTGCCTTGCAATCGGTGGATAGTGAGTTCGAGCCCCGGCGGTGCCATTGTGTTGTGCTCTTGGGCAAGGCACTTTACCTTAATTGCCTCTATCTACCCAAGGGTGAAATGGGGAGCTGTTATGAATATTGTCCATTGAGCACCGCCCAAAGGTATGAGCATGCCTTGGGAGTTGTATGGCAGCTGACATATTCTTACGACAGCGGAATGAATGTAAAGTGCTTTGATACACATGAAAGGTGCTGTATAAATACCAAAATTTATTTTTTTAATTTACATTCTTGTTTTTTTTTTATCTTAAGTTGTTATTTTTGTATTTTGTATTCTTGTTTCAGCAAGACTTTATAATAACGGCCACCACTGCAGACATGTATGATTTAATAGGCTTAGGGCTAGGATTATATATAACTATTTATGAATAATATTTTGATGATAGAGAAGAATGAGAGTCACAGAAAGGACAATGGAGAGTGTCTTGATTGAAGTTACAGGAAAGGACTCGGTCACCAACCAAGGTGTAGGAATAAAATAAAAGAGCAAGAAATGAGATGGGCTGCCATGAAGTAGAGATGGGCTGGTCAACCGAATAGATGACAAGATGATAGATGGACTCATAAAATAATGGTCAACACCCGGGGTGGGGGGGCACTTGAATTTCAAGGTGGACACCATGCTCATGTAAAAAAACAAGTAAAGAGGGTTGTTTTTCAGCATTGGGCAAGTACAGCGCTGTACCTGTTTAGGGTATCAAAAACGCCAAAAATCAGGAAAAAGGGTATACTTTTCCAAGTAAAATACTTGCTTAGGGTACAAAAGTTTAATGGCAAAATAAAAAAGGGTGAATAGGCTATGTTTGACTTCTATCAGAACACATCGTAGCGTAAAATATTAAGAAACATCAAACTACTAATATTAAACAAGAACCTGAACATGAATTTTTACTTTCTTAGTGTTAAAAAATGGCAAAATACTTGTTTAGGGCATGTTTTGCACGCGCTGAGTAATACTCGTTTAGGGTGCGTTTCAAGAGTCCATACATGAGCATGGTGTCCATCACGTAATGTAAGTGCCCCCGGTCAACACCTAGAGTACATGTCATCAGTAGATGGATGACATCAGAGGATAATGGTAGTGTTAGGTGGAAGAGGAGAGTGCAGGATAGAGTGAAATGGAAATTGATGAAGAGGCATTTCTTCTGTAGTAGAGGCTAGATAGATAGATGTTGATTCATGTATTAGCACTTGTGGTAGGATTATGGTTGTGGATGGTGAAGCAACTATTATAAAGTTACATCCTATATGTTTTAAATTGGATTATGGTAGTGTTAGGTGGAAGATGACAATGTAGGATAGAGTGAAATGGAAATTGATGAAGAAGCCTTCCTTTTGTAGTAGAGGCTAGATAGATAGTTAGATGTTCATACATGTATTAGCAGTGGAGTTAGGATTGTGGTTGTGGATGGCGAGGCCACTATTATAAAGTTACATCCTATATGTCTTAGATTGGTTTGCATGTGTCTTTATGTGACATGTCCCTCATGTTTTGTTTTCTGACATATTATTTTCCATGAAAGATTTAACAGCTTTCACTTTGAATGCTTACAGAAAAAAAGATAACTAAAAGATAAAACTATATAATTTGAACTATAGTGCACTACACTACATGCATGCTGTATTATATACATTCATTATACATGTGTTTTTGTAACAATTTTGTACAAAATGTGGTTTTTTTTTTCAATGAAATGATGGTTCACAGCACACCATCTCATTCTGTTAAGTGTGCTGTTTGCTAAGAGTATTTATTCTTATTTTGGCTTAAAAGTTTACAAGGTGTTATTGCAGCCTTGGTGCAAGTCATGTGTGTTAAAGAATTCAATGTAGGTAGTGAAAACTTGTATCACAGTGCTGCACCAGGTTTAAACTGCACCACATTGCAATTTTGATTTGCATATTACAAATAGATATTTTCAAAGGCTATAGCGAATGCTGAGGTGAGAGTCCATTTAGCACTTCTGTTGCCAAGGCATGGACAACTTCTGCACATAGCTTGTAATCCTCATCTACCTGTATTGATAAAATCAACAAAATGCAAAATTTAAAACATGGATGCTTGTGCTTGTGTTTCCAAAAATGCTATTTTTTTCTCTTGTCAATTTAGATACGAAAGAAACCATAAACAATTATTACTTAAGAAATAACATTTACAATTTCTACACTTTTTTCACTTTATTCCCCAGTTTATATTATCCGTTATTGTCAGACATTCATAACTAATTAATATACATGATTGGTTTAATCTAATGACAGATGATAAATTGCAAATATACAGATGTAAATTAGGTCTGCACGACTAAGTCGGCAATAGTCGAGGTCGCGACTATTTTGCGATAGTCGCGACTACGACTAATGATTGCCAATAGGTGACTATTCCTGAAAGTTCAACAAGCAACACAAATTGAAGTAAAATGGGTTCTTAAAGTGCTAAATATTGTCTAAGAACTTGTGCTACCACCTTGAAAATCTTTGTGAAAGTTAGTTATAACTTCACGTATTACTCCTTCCTGCATATATTTGTCTGTAATCGGCCAACTATTTACTGCACAAAGAGTGTATGTTTTAAGTGTATCCTGTCAAAAAAAAAAAGTAAGCTTGAACTTCAAGCGAAGTTTGACCTTTGATAATCGCCAATAGTCGTAGTCGCAACTATTTGGGTGGCGATTAGTCGACTACTAAAAAGCCTATGTCGTGCAGCCCTAACGCAAATGCAGGTTACTGAAAAGTATAATGACCATATCTCATGTTCTTTACAATGACCGCCTTTATGTGACATGTTAAAGAAGTCATTGTAAAGTACACTTTAAATTCAAACACATAAATTGCTTGAAAATGCTTAAAAGCGTAAATTGTTCAGATGCATAAAAGTGTTTGAACAATATACACAGGCACTGGCTGCCGCATTTGGGCATTGCATGATTGTAAGATTGGTCGCTAGCGGTATGTCTCTAATTGGTTATTCAATTTTACAAGGAAATTTTTATTTTGTTTTCAAATTGAAAAGAAAATGTGATGCAACTGAAATTAAAAAGTGAAAAGTGATGGTTAAGGTTAATGGCTTTACATCATTATTTTTTTTTTTTTTTTAAATATTCAAAAATGTGTTTTTGACTTCAGAATATCCCTTGGTTCCCAAACACAATGTTTAGATATTTTACAGTAACCTCAAAACAACTGATGCGCAAGCATTAATAAACCGAATAATTTTGTTCAGTGTTTCATGAAAGAACCTTTGACAATTGGAGGGGGGTGGAAACAATGTGTGATTTACAAATTACCCCAAAATATACAACAATTAAAGATGCAGTAATATTATTCTAGTAGGCAAAAGGCACACAATTTTGATTACTAGCTAAAAGTCCACCCTTAGGCCTAAAAAAATTATTTGATTGGTGTAACCTGACCTACCCTAAAAATAAGCCTGACACTGACTTTTTTTTTTTTTCAAAAAAAAAATAATGAAATTCAATTTTAAAAAAGAAGAAAAAAAGTTCCAAGGCCTTTATCAAATGCAATTTACAGCTTTAAAAGTAAAAAAAATCCCTACCAAACTACCTATCCGAATTTTTTTTTTATGTTACGCCAATCAAACAATCTTTTTTAGGCCTTCGTATTACAACCAAAGTTATTGACTTGAGTACATACACAAGTACATACCTTTAAGGAAAAGGTTCATGTGGATTCAGTCTTCTCAATGTAACACGCGACAGTTCTCGAGAATGGATTCTCAGTTGCTGATCTTAATCCTGTTGATAACTGACTGAATAGGTCTTGACTAGACCTCTCTGGAGGAGTAGGCCTTTCTTCTGGCTGGCTTGATGTATTTCCTGTTGTTGCTTGGGTTACGTCACTAGTGGTCAGTTTGGAGGCTTGGCATGTTGGTACTTGTGGTTTGTCATCAGTGCTTGTAGAGGATGTTGGTGCTTGAAGGCTTTCTTTAGCCTGTCCTCCTAATGAGACTCTAATAAGATGAGTCCCAATCTGATGTTTGCTAAAATCACCTTGTCTAACCCCATCGAGAAATGCGTTTTTGGCCTGCTCTGGTGATACAAACAGTAAATAACCACGGTTGCTTTTCTTGCCATGTTTGATAGGTACGCCGACATGATCCACAGTGCCGTACTTTATGAAGTATTTTTGTAAATCTTCTTCTGAGCACTTGGCAACATCAAACAAATACAGTTTTCTGTCTCGTATTGCCTGTGTAAAGAAATAAAGACAAGCACAACAACATGTTATTGGGGATATACCAAGAATGTTTCCATTTAAATTTTTTTCCCAAACCTTAACAATAATATGGACAAAGGTAGCACCAGAAATTTTATTCCAGGGTGGGGGAAGTGAAATGGTGGGGGGGGGTAGAATGCTTAAAAATAGTGGATATTTTCTGTGATTTTTGTTCTGAAACCATTGACAAAGCCAAAGTTTTTGCATATGGAACCTATGCTTACAAAATGTTTCTTTTTCAGCACACTGTGTCAATCATGGGCATGCTGCCTTTGTTAATCTCCTTGGGTTATTCATAAAAATAACTTGTCTAACAGCTTGCTCCACTTTAGTCAAATCAATTATGTGTTGGTCTCTAAAATTGCAAATTGAATCATATTTTCAACTCTCTGAATATTCAACTGATAATCATTTGAATCATACACTCATTGTGTGCACTTCTGTTGATACATATATACATCTATTCTACAGAGACCTACAGACATGGGCATCAATCGCGGAGGGGGGGGGGGGCAGGGAGAACGTGTCCCCTCTTTTGGCAAAATGACCCATATTTTGTTCTTTTCACCCACTTTTAAACAATTTTAGACGGTTATCCCCCCCACATTTCAAGCCGGATTGGCGCTAATGCCTACAGACACAATTTATTTTGCCATAAAGCAGTGCACAATAGGTGTTCAAGACAAAATCATTGTTAAAGGTGGCCTTACATGTGTATCAAGTACTTACAAAGGATTTTGCAGCAGGTGGCTCTTGTGAGCTGGAACCAGCTACCTCAGATGATGTGGATGGACCTGAAGGAACTGAAACTTCTGGCTTCTTGGCCACACCTATGACCTCACCCAACTGGAAGAAAATAGGAATGAGGTCATCGATAATCATCATCATAATAATAGTAAAATTAAAGAACAGATGCCTCATTGTACAAAACCAATGATAAAAGCAGAAATATTCACATTTGAAAAAGTACATCATTAAAAAAAATACATAAACTACTTCTTTCCACTCTCTCTCTATCTTTGGCCTGTTTACTCCTATATTTCTATGATATGCAGAGATTTTGTTCAGTAAATGCTCTCATTAGGCCTCATTGGTCTTCCAGCCTCTCTCTCTCTCTGAACTGTATTTGTTGTACAACTGATGAATTTGATGTTCTTTTCATGTAAATTTTGTATTTTCTTGGAAACACACTGAATGAATGAATGAATGAATGAATGAATGAATGAATGAATGAATGAATGAATGAATGAATGAATGAACGAATGAACAACAAAATAATCTGGATCAATGCGTTGTAGATAAGTCAAACTATATATCTTCTGAAACCTTTTGGCTGGAGGAATAACCTAGTATGTGTTTAACTACAATCTCAGCAGTTTTGACTTTTGACTCCTCTATGAACTTTGACCTCTCATACTACAGGTGCCAGTACTTACAACAGATTTAGCAGTGGGTGGCACTTGTGATGAGCTGCAACCAACTGTCTCAGATTGGATGAATGGATTTGGAGGTGGTACTTCTGGTGTCTTAGCCAAGGACAAGACCTCACCCAACTGGAAGGAAATGGAATGACAAGGTCATCAATAATAATAATAATAGAAAAAAACCTTTGAAAAGCACAATATCACAGACTGTTCACTATACTGTACACAACCAAGAATAATAGCAAGAACATTCACATTTGAAAAATCAAATTAAATTCAAAAATAATATGAAAATTATCGCAAATTGTTAAATAATTTGCTTTAAAAGGTTACCTTTTTCACAGACTCTGATAGCAGCGATGTAGCGTGCGACACCATCTATAAAAGCAAAAAAATGCACATTTGAAAAATCAAATTAAATTAAAAAATAATACGAAAATTATTGCAAAATTGTTAAGTAATTTGCTTAAAAAGGTTACCAAATAATAATAATAATAAATCAATATTTGTACATCGCAATTTGTATACGCAGATGCCAACAAATTAATCATATATTATAATATGTAAACATGCTAAATCCACAAGCAGGTGGAAATTATTATATTTAGTTCTCAGGGTTGATAGGATGAACAAATTGTAATCTTTACCCAGAGCAGCCAGCACACGTAACCTATAGATTTCAATTTTCCGCTCTTCTCCAGCATGCCTCTGTGGCTCAGTTGGTTAGAACGTTCTGCTAGTATTACCAAGGTCACCGGTTCAAATCATGCCAGATACACTGGTTTTGTTTCTTTAATTTTTGCCTAAGCAGGTTACTGATATCTTCAAATTACCGCATCTTTTTCAGGGGTCCATGTTGAAGGGCAGGGGCCCCAACATGGTTCTCAAATTGACTAGCAAAAATGGGGCACACCTATTTGTACAATACATTATTATTGCAAGATTTTTAAGTAGTTGTCTGTTATAAAATGCAAAAGGTTACAAAAGGCTAGTGCTCCACTGTGCTTCACCATTACACAGATCCTTACTGGTTATTACCAGTTAATCACATGAACACTAGGCTTATTGTCAACAAATGTTTCATGGCAATTGTACCTCTGTATTTGAAAGAACAAATACCTCAACTATCCATAAATTATAATACAACCCTTTGTTCTTCAACCAATCGTTCTCTTCTGATCTGCAAACGGATCCTTAGCAAAATTTGGTGATAAAGCATTTTCCAACTTACACCTTTGGAATGCTTTACCTATATATGAAGAGCTTATTTCCAAACCGTGTTAAGTCCACAAGATTCACTTTGAAGAAAATCAGGAATTTTCTTTATGGCAATGAAAAAAGTTTGATTTCTATAAAATTACAGTGAAGTGAAGGTGACATACATAGGACCATAAAAACATGTTAAGTTAAAATCTAGAGACTTTTGAATTTTTTAAATGAATTAATTTGTTTTAAAAAATAGCATTGACTTAACACGTTTTGACACAAAAGCATATAATTTCTGGCATGGACTTAACACATTTTGACACAAAACATAGTATTTGTAACACAGAACTAACCATATTTTTCTCAAACTAGTCTTAAAAGATAACAAATTTATTAAAAACATACAAAATGTGATTCTCTCTACTATAAAACACAATTTTGCCACAAAACACCTTTGTATTTGAACACCCTCCTGCTGCCCATTTTTTTGCAAAATTCGAAGCGTTTAAAATAGTTCAAAATTCAAAACTTAGTTGAATTGCATTTCTCAGAATTAAATAAACATCATTTCACTGACAAAGTGAAGACCTGAAATATCCACTTGTTTTATCACATTATCACAAATATTTCCCCCTCTCCCCATGCTGCCACCCTAATCTCATATTGACAGTCGTAAGTTTTTAAGGCCTAAGTTTTTTTTATACCTTTAACTTTAAAATTATACCTTGAATTTAGTAGCACATTTTGATAATCATACAAAATAATAATATCCAAAACTAGCTAAAACTAACTCTACCCCACCATCCTCTAACATTAATTCTACCATCACAGCCTCTCCCTCTCCCCCTTCCCACCCTATTCATGTCTTTCTGGAGGTATCTATCAAATATTTCAGAAATCCCATACAAACTAAGCCTACTAATATAAAACAAAAACAACAACAACAACTTTTTATGCAGACCAAATTCATGTATACTAGTCTCAGGACCAAACAAGAACGTTGGCGATTAACTATTGGAAGCTCTATGCCGTGCACTTTTTGCCAAGCTGCCCACAAGGGCAGTGTTCGTGGACTTAACACAGTTTGCTACAAAACTGGATTGGACTTAACTGCTTTTGGAAAAAAAAAATCGATACTTTTGTGTGTCAATATTTGAACTTGACTAATTTTGGGAAAAAACAAACACATTGCTGGATAGCCCTAGTTACTCACTACTCCATTTTCATCAAAAATCTCAATTTTGAAGGTGGGTGGACTTAACACGGTTTGGAAATAAGCTCTTCATATCTCAAAGAGACTTGCCCAACATCAATATGGTAAGTCATTTTGTAATTTAAAAACATCTCTTTCCAAAATGTTGATTCACTGTAATTTTCTCATTTGTTCCATATTAGTATGTTTTTGATATTATGTTCTTGTTTCCTTTTTTTTTTTGCGAAGTTATTAATAAAAACTGCTTGTAAAAAAGTAGACTAAGAAAGAGAACTGACAATAGGATATAGTACAACCTGGGCTTGATAATACTAACATAGATCAGGACCTATGCATCCTTAAAAATGTCGAGATCAAGCCATGCAGCCAGTGTAGCAGGTCTCCAATTGGCCATGGTTTTCAATCTCAATCTGTTATGTTATAAATACTATACTTTTTGCAGCATCAAAAATTGTGAGTGCTCAACACCATGAGCACCTGTGATTCCGTGGGGTCCTGGACAAAGAGGCACCTCTGATCATACCAATCAAAGGATCAGAGTTAAGAATAAATGCAATA